>NW_027044871.1:197500-490000 GCF_964019385.1 Sycon ciliatum | reverse complement strand
AGTGCGTCACAGTAAATGGACCCTTATCTGACCCCGAGTCTGTGACATCCAGAGTTCCCCAGGGCTCCATTTTAGGTCCCCTGCTCTACCTCCTATACGTTAATGACCTCCCCTATTCAATTCCCAATATTTCTTTGTTTGCAGATGATACCACTATCCTTGCTTCCTCCCCATCTCACGCCACCCTGTACCCCAAAGTTCAGACCTGTATCATCGACATTGTTCACTGGATGAGCACTTGGTACCTTAAGCCAAATGTGACCAAAACCGAGCTCTTCCTTTTTCCCCCTCCCACAGATCCAGTGCCCATCTTCCACTTTCCCGATGATCCCGGTCACCCTATCTCTGTAGCGCCCCACCATAAACACCTTGGCATTGTCATAGATTCCGCCCTCTCCTGGTCTCACCATGCTGATCATGTGTCGTCCAAAGTATGCCGATCTGTCGGCATAATGTCAAGACACTTGTCCCATTAGCCCCAAAATTGCCGGATTAATTTTTATAAATCATACATTCTTCCCCTCTTCACGTACGGCTTCCCTACCTGGTACACCATTAACAAAACCCACATAGGTAAATTAGAAGTTCTCCATCGCCGTATACTGCGCATCATATTTCGTACAGATCGTTATTATCTCAAATCTAGACTTGTATGCTGCTGCATCCACTACCACTCTGCAACATTACCTTGATGCTTCCAAGTGCACCCTGGCACATTTAATTTTTCTTGACCAGCACCCTGCTCATTTACAGTCCCTTAATTGGTTCAATTCAGGCGGCACCACCCGAAGCTGCGTTCGTCTCCCCTAGCTAGGTCTACCCTATTCGTAAATTCCCCTTTCTTTTCCTTCTACTCCACGTGGCTCCAACTACCTCCCAGTGTTAGACAAGCTCCAGATATGCCCAAATTCCGTACCCTCGTCAAACAGCACTTCAGTGTCTCTCAGTAAACAAAGTCGCAGTCACCACGTCCGCTGCATAGCTCGCTGAGCATCCCATTGCTTTGTAAGTTGCTAATCCCTTCCCACTTTGTGTACGTGCTCTTCATTTTATTTTTTTCTCTTCTTCCGTGGTTGGTCTCACCCTCTCCTCAATTCAATTGGCTGTCTTGACATGCCACGAGGTGCAGAAATAAATAAAATAAAAATAAAATAAGGCTATTCCGAATCCAGATGCTATAGTCGTGAGAGTGAAACACAAAATAAAACGAGAGAGCTTGGAAGCTCAGGGCCCTACGCTATGCTTTTTTGCCTTGATGACCTAGACAATAAAATGCATAGGGATGGTATAAATTCTTTAAAAAAATAATCCTTTTTTTAAAGACATAACCTTGGATTCGAACCTTAATTAAATCGCCAGCGAAAATTAGTTGATTTTAATACAGTAATCGGATTTTCTGGCCTTTTTGTAGTAATACATGTACATTGACCTATTGAGCCAATGACGACGCCGAATGCATGGTTGCCTGTGGAGCACATTACATAACTTTAGTCTCCTAAAATACGTATCCTGTCCGACGGCAAAAGAGGCTTCAGATTTAGTTTTTCTGCGCGTCGACGGGATGTCTGTCCTGACGTTTCCTCGGACCGGCGCTGACTCTGCCGATCACGGGCGTTCTGGACTCGACGGGTTGTCTGTCCTGACGATTCCGGGGACCGGCTTAGACTCTGCCGATCACGGGCGTTCTGGACTCGATGGAATGTCTGTCCTGACGTTTTGTTTGTTTATTTACGGACTCTCCAGAGGTAAATGGATACCTATCATGGGAGTCTCACCAAACCAATAAAATAATGAAAATAAAATTATGTATGTAGCGCAAAAAACTCAAAATATTTTTATTTTTAATATGTCATTTCGAACTGGTACATTCCCACAGGATTGGAAATCCGCCATCGTGACACTGCTTTACAAGAATAAAGGCTCCCGTGCTTGCCCGGCAAACTACCGCCCCATCTCTCTGCTGCGCACAGTTTCCAAACTTTGTGAGCGTATTGTATTCGATTCCCTCTACCTGCACATCGCTCCGGCTCTCTCACCAGCTCAGTCGGGATTCTGCCGTGGTGACTCAACTCAATACCAGGTGACTCGACTTGCCCAAGACTTAGCGACAAAGAGGAACTGTGGGCAGCACGTGGGAATGGTGTTTTTCGACTTGGCTAAGGCATTCGACACCGTTTGGCATCGTGGCTTACTTGCCAAGTTGAAGGTCACCTTCCGGGTGGAGGATGCTGCCTTGCGTTGGATATCCTCGTATCTGTCTGCTCGTTCTCAGGCTGTTCGCTTGTTCTATTTCTTGTCTGATCCCCTCCCTGTAACGTCTGGAGTGCCCCAAGGTTCCATTCTGGGTCCTTTGTTATTCTTGCTTTACGTTAATGACCTACCTTCAGTTGTCCCTGATGTTAGTTTGTATGCGGATGACACTGGCCTTATCTGTTCTGATTCCTCCCCTGCACAATTACTCCTTACCATGCAGCATCGCATCAACAGCACTGTCATGTGGATGCAAACGTGGAAACTCCAGCCCAATTTAGACAAGACAGAAGCCATGTATATTTCTTCATCCCCTCCTGATCAACCATTATTCTTCCCTGACTCGACTATGCCTATCCGTGTCGTTACTCAGCACAAACATCTAGATGTGATGTTTGACTGCAAACTCTCTTGGGATGCACATGTCAACTGTGTATGCGAGCGAACCAGTTCAGCCTTAGGGGTACTACAACCACATTGCACTCATTTGGCCATCCAGTGTAAGCTATTATTTTATCAGTGCTATATTCTCCCTATATTCGACTATTGCGATACCGCTTGGTGTGGCCTTTCTGACACAACTCTGAGCCAATTAGAAGTCCACCATAGATTTATACTTAAAATTCTTTACAACAAGGATCGATGTTTTCCTTCGGATGCCCTTTATCGACTTGCACACACTTCTCCTCTCTCCGTTCGTCATAAGCACCATCTCTGTACACTGGTTCATAAAATATTTCTTCATAAAACCCCTTCACACATGATGAAGCACAATTGGTTTTCGACAAGCTCAACCCGTAACGCGCTCACCCTGCCTCTTGTTAAGTCAGCCCAGTATCTAAAGTCCCCTTTGTTTTCCGGCTACTCTCATTGGTTATCATTACCATACGGTCTGAAAACTTGTTCTTCTATTGGTCAGTTTAAAGATCTACTATCACAACTGAACTAGACGCAATAATTATCATCGAAGAACATTCTCGAATACCTGGGTGATGCACGAATTTTGATAGTGCTCACTTCCGTTAATCGTTTTTCTTTGTAATTTTCCATTCATTTTCTGCTTTAATTCATATTTGCTTTGTTTTCCTAGCTTACTATTGCCGTGGCTGGCTCAACGCCCTTGTCCCAGGGGATTCTGTCCCTGCATTAGCTATGCTTGTCACATGCTATGAGATTGTGTCTAATAATAATAATAATAAAATCTGAGATTTTCTAAGTCAAATGAGAGAATGTCTGTCCTGGCGTTGCCTGGGACCGGCGCGGACTCTGCCGATCACGGGCGTTCTGGAGTCGACGGGATCTCTCTTCCTACGTTTCCTGTGACCGGCGCTGAATCGCTTGTTCACGCTTATTTTGGAGACGACGGGATCTCTCTTCCAAAGTATGTTTATGCTGACGCATCCTATCACCTATTCGGCGTCTATTCTAATTTAATTTCCTCCTCGTCTCCCTATTTCTTTCCACATCTCCCTCTACATCAGGGAGTCGTATACATAATACGACGATTATTGGTACGGTACGGGACAGATACAGGAGCCCGCAAATATTGTGGACAGCTGTTATGTACAATCCTGTAGAGCCTTTGTAGTCACAGATACGGGACAGATACGGGATAGCTCCAGGCGTGACACAAACAAACAAACACACAAACAAACACCAAATTAAAGCTGTGTGGACCCTGGCTAGCGCCAGACGTTACTAAAGTAACGTCTTCTGCATAGCTACGGGAATAAATTTTATACTGCAGGGGCAGCTATTCGCAAATGTCACTATGACGCAAGTCTGTGTCAAGCAGGGAGTAGCACAATGGTACAATGGCACTGCGCTACTCCCTGCTACAAAGCCTGAGATATACGCGTTAACAGGAACTGGTGTTGATGATAAAGGCAGTGTGGAATTATGTACAATGTTACATGTGCAAGTGACAATGCCGTGTAAGTCGTGTATGCAGGTAATCAGACCAGCGTAAAAGGATAGAGATAGCCTGCTTATGTACTATTCCTACTTCAGGTTTTTACCGTACCGTTTCTATGGTTGTAGCCAATGAGCGACGTTCCCGCGGTGGCCTTGATGAGCCGATATAGCCCGTGGTCAATGGATACGGAAAAATACGGTAGCAATAAAGCCCGTCGTCAATGACACCCCGTACTCTGTCAGCGTAGCTCTGCAGGGGTCTGTGGCAGTTTTTCGTTGTCAGCTCAGTTCGCATCTCACATTCGGCTGTAAACATGAGATTTTTGACTTGACAACGACTACGAAATTATTTGACTGATCACACTCGAAGTCGCAGAGCAAGAGTTCATTATGCACTCTTGGTCGGACTACTACATTTACTACTAGTACTAGTACATTTCCAGACTGGTCTTAGTGGTCTACGAGATTAATGCATAATACCAAGAGTACTCTTGATATTAGAGAGGTTCCGCACTACGTAAAGTTGAGCAACTTTACGTTAGTGGGCGGGAAAAACCCGTGAATTCGCGAGTTTGCACTCCACTTACGGAAAGTTGTCTACGGAGAGTACGTAGATAGGGCTCTGATAACGTAGCTGGTCGGTAAGTGGATTGGGCACAAATTTAGGACTCTCTCCCCAGGTCGATCTGGTCGTACACTGCCGCATTCGGAGTTGCCAAGGGCAGCTACGTGATTTGAAAACTCCGTATGGCGGAACCCAGATGCGCATGCAGTTTACGTAAGACTTTCCGTAGATCGACTACGTTTTTTACTTGTACTAACGTAATTACGTTATGCGGAACCTCTCTAATACCCGGTGAGTAGCCTTAACAATGCAATCGGCCTGAAATACATGTACTGTAGTATCCTGCTACCAAAGTACTCAGCAATCACCATGAAGTTTTTTTTTCTTTTTCTTTTTTCTCTTTTTTATATAGCACCCATTTTGTTAATCCAGGGGATGGCTCACGCCTGGCATACATGTATAATTATGAAGAAAAGAGAGAAGTTCTGAAAAGGCCCAACCCTGCCCTGCCAGTTATTTGGACTTACGGGGGTCGTCATGGCAAATAATAATAATAAGAAGAACTAAAAACTATTGTAATTATAGTACTACAGATGATGGGAAGTGCCAGCTTCGGCAGCAACTCAGGAACCTGGAGAACTATTTGATATTAAAATTAAATGTGATATTAGCTCCCTGGAAGTTCCCTCCTAGGAAGAACTGTTGCGGACGAGGAGTTTCTATATGTGTCAACTCCGTTGCAGTTGCTTCCTGGATCCAACTATGGATTACATCGCACGTCTGGCTGCCTGGCTGTGGTGGCTGCAACGAGACAGGCAGAGGAGCACTGATGCTGCTGGCTGCTGGCAGAGGAGCACTGATGCTGCTGGCTGTTGGCAGAGGAGCACTGATGCTGCTGGTTGCAGGCAGAGGAGCACTAATGCTGCTGGTTGCAGGCAGAGGAGCTGCACCCTGTGGCTGTCTTGGGAGCTGGTGTAACACTGGGTGTCGATGTGTTGTCCCAGACCCTAAACAGCAGGTCGATCTCCATATCTGTGAATCCACGGAACACATCAGTTAAGCGCACGGACTCAGGCTGTGCGATCTCGGCCTTTGCTGTGCTGCTGTGCGCTGCTTCGGGTCTCTTCTTGCCATCTAATATGTCCGACATAGTTCTTTTCTGTGCGGTTGTCGGCCGCGTATACGATGTCAGGCTGTTGGAGTTCCGATGACCAGTCAATGCCATTATTTGGTGTTGCTCAATACCCTCACCAGACAACATCGACACAACAGTAGCGCGTAGATAGTGGTTCGTGTAGATTTGTGTCAGCTGGGCGGCCTTCGAAATCTCGGGCATCATGTTGCCGAGAGTGGTCTTGCCCAGTGGCGAGTTGCAGAACCACACTTTGTCTTTGGTGGCATAATTCTGCTTCGCTCTCTGAAACAGAGCAGGACAGTCTGGGTGCAGGTGTGTCATCATCACTCGCAACGACAGCAGTTGACCTCGGTCCGTGATTTTTCCCGCACCGGCGTCGCGACGAGCAGATCCGCGCCCGCCTTGGTAGTTTTTTGTAGCGAAGTCCGCGGAGAGGCGAGCAAACTCGCCATGGCCATCAGTGCCGAATTCAACATCGGTCTTTGTGATCTTCCGTTGCACCTCGCGACCACGGAGGCCAAGATGAAGTGTGATGAAAAACCAAACATGTCTGGTCAGATTCTCTGCCGTTTTGCTTCTGTCAAAGAAGTAAGATATCTTGTCAATATCAATGTCTTTGATGGGATCTTTGTGCTGGACAGGATTGCTATGGCCTTCACGTTTGTTCTTTTTAAGAACACCATCCAGAACATCATTCAATTTCTGGAACTCAACGTCAGTGTGTACGTTGAATTGTCGGCCGTGGCTTGTCAATTGGCGTTGGATGGCAGCCCGGAAACCATGGTACCCGGGCTCTTGGTAATAGCCGCCGTCTTTCCGTCTCATAGATACGTAACAACGGCAGAGCACATTGTTCAGCTCCTCTCGGGTGCACTTCCGGAGGTCGCATTGCAGATTGTTGTCCTCTTCGAACATTGATAGCCACGTGGAGGTCGTGTCCTTCGTGGACTTGGGAACCCTGGAGTTCTAAATCTCCGCAATATCTGCGTCGGAGGCGGCCACAAATCTCTTTTTGGAAGCAGGCTCCATAATTGTTGTGAACCCTCTAAGATTCTCTAAATTGTCAGGATCGTACGACCACACGGCACGAGGACAACTCTTTTCCTTTACACATTATATTTCACTTCATCGAATAATTAACAATGAACACTAATAACACCAGCTATTTATAGCATGCAAAAAACAGCGTACATGCAAAACATACGCATATAAAACTGGACATAACAGCGTATACCGCAAAACGCACACAGCGCATATAGCGTATGCCATGCAGCAACATCAGCGGTACGGCGGAGTCGAAATACAACATTGCAACGAATACAATGCCATAAGCGCGAAGGCCTTTCCCAATTGAGAACTGGTGGTTTGCAACATTCTCCCCACCAAAGGGCTTCTCACCGCCGTACAACAATGCACACAAGTCAAAAACGATCCGGGGCTCTGACTCCGCGCCCAGAACGCGTCATCTCCTGCTGCTGGGGTGGTGGTAACGGTGCTGACGGTTCATACGCTGGCTGCTGAGGGACGATAGCAGGTTGAGCGGTATCTGCAAGCCCAGGAGCCACGTCCTGTGACGATACTTCTAACGGCACTAACCTTTGGATCGGCCTCAACAGGGTACTGGTACTCAACTTAACCTTGGCAACACGACGCTTACCATCTCGACCAGGGAATAACTCGATGATCCGTCCCAAACGCCAGAACTGTTTGCGCTTGGTATCATCGAGAACAACGACAACATCACCCACAGCTAAAGGGCGGGACATGGTCTGTTGGTGTTTGTTCAGCTGACTTAGGTACTCCACCTCCCAACGATTCTTGACATGCTCCAGTGTCCGACTGAGGTAACGCAATCTCGATGACATCTGCGCAGCGTCCAGAGTTCCTGCTGGCTTCTCTGACGACATCAAGATGTTACCCATCATCATTGCAGGGGTTACTGGTGGCTCATCCAGGCTATCAGACACATAAGTTAGCGGACGACTATTCACCACTGCTTCAACCTCATACAAGAGGGTCTCAAGCTCCTGGACCTTCAGAAACGCTGTTCCCATTACCTTTTTCAAGGCACTCTTCACTGTACCAACCATTCGCTCATAGAAGCCTCCATGCCATGGTGCAGCTGGAGGATTGAACATCCATGGCACACTCAGTTTGTCAGATGCCGCCTTGAACGTTGTAGCGTTGTCAGACCTGATCCGAGACGGCAAACTACGTCTCGCGACAAACTTCCGAAATGCTATCAAGAATGACTCAGTACTTAAACTATCGACCACCTCCAAGTGAACTGCTCTGGTGGTGGCACACACAAACAATGCTATCCATACCTTCGGAGATGACTCACCACGGCGCACGTACAACGGACCAGCACAGTCGATGCCGGTAGTTGCGAACGGCCTCTCGTGAACAACTCGGTCTTCTGGCAGCGGCGGGCAGACTTCTGAGGCAGCCTTAGCCTTGTAGCGGCGGCATGTAACACATCGCTGAGTAATGTTGCGTAGCGCTCGTCGACCACCGATAATCCAGAATTTCTGACGGATGAACGACAAGACTCCTTGTACACCTTGTTGCATCCCTTCAACATGCATTTTCTCCAACAGCAACTCGGTCAGATGATGTTTGCCTAACAGGACTGGGTGCTTGGCTCCATGCGCCAACTCGCTGTGCTGAAGTCGTCCCCCGGCTCTGAGCACTCCATGCTCATCCAGAAACGGTGCAAGCTGATACACCTTCGACCCAGGCTTCACTGGTTGACCTTGATTGATCAGCTCAAGATCCTCAGCGAAACATGCGGCTTGAACGATGCGGTACAATACGTTGTCTGCTGCAAAATAGAGTTCAGCACGAGGCTCAGTGTGCTTCCACTGCAACATCCGAGTCACCATGCCCTGTGCCCTCGACCATTTACTGAATCGGAGCCACCATTCCTTATCAGATTCTCGACTACAGGTGGTGGCTGACACTCGTACTTCTACACTGGACTCATCTGTAGCTGCGGTTGAGGGTGCGGTGGGCCAGTCATTGGGCTCCGTGATCCAGGTTGGTCCGCCCCTCCAGAACGAACTACGGATCTGCTGTGCACTACTCCCACGCGACGGTAGATCTGCTGGGTTGTGAAGGCCCGGGCAATGGTTCCACACAATGCCGACCTTCTTCGATATCTCTTGGACTTGACTGACGCGGTTAGCAACAAATGTTTTCCATTTGTACGATGGATTACTGATCCAATGAACGGTAGTGAGACTGTCAGTCCAGCCATAAACTTGCGTGACGGTCACCCGCAGCTCCCTCACCACAAACTCAGCGTAGCGAGCCGCTAGACATACTGCTTGTAACTCAAGGCGGGCTAACGTGGGTGGAGACACGGGTGCCACTTTGGCCTTGGCAAATACCAAGTGCGACTGTCCATTGACAACTGCATACAAACAACATCCAAACGCTTTCTCACTGGCATCGGCGAAGGCATGAAGCGCAATCGGCGTGTCAAGATTGCAGCAAATCCAACGTGGTATGTCAATGCTCACCACTTCGGCCAACTCTCCCCACCATTGCGCACATGCGGCTGCGATGCCATCAGGCAACTTATCATCCCAGTCGCCTCCGACTTTCCAGGCTTGCTGTAGCAGTATCTTTCCCGGCACAACTGCCGGTGCTGCTAGACCTAGCGGATCAAACACTGACGCAACACACTTGAGGAGGGATCGCCGGGTCCAAACAGACGGCCTATCGGACTCGCCTAGCGCTGCTATGCTGAGTAAGTCATCACTGGTTTTCCATTTCAGACCGAGGACTTTATTTCCGGCCTCTGGTTCGCACGGGATTTCGTTGCCTCGCCACTTGCGTAACTCCATGCCAGCATCCGTAAGCACACGAACGCTGAACTCTTGCATCTCCTTGGCTTCCAAGGCATTAGAGACACTAGAGACCAAATCGTCAACGTAGAAACTCGTGAGCAAGAGATCAATACGATCTCGCTCTTTGGGTGCAGACAACGCCCGTAGCTCCTTCAAGTGATGCTGAATCACCGCAGTAAGCATGTATGGCGAGCAGTTTACGCCAAATGGCAGTTTCGTTAGCCTCCAGGTTAACAGTTCATCGCTGTCGCTTCGACCGGGCCTCAAGAAACGCAGGTACGGACGGTTTTCGGGATTAACCGCGACCATGAAGAAAGCCTTGCGGATGTCCGCTTGCAGCGCGCTCTTATATTCACGGAACCGTAATAGCAAACCTGCGAGACTCGGCAATAGCGACGGTCCAGGGTCAACCATGTCGTTCAACGACTTGCCATCTGGAGCCGTCGCCGAGGCATTGAACACCACTATTAACTTCGTGGTTGCAGCGTGCTCGCGGAATACACCATGATGCGGTACATAGTACCCGGCATCGCTCTCACATGGCTCCAGCTCAATTGCTCCAAGCTCGCGGTACTCCATGATCAGCACATCATCATAGAGCGCACGCTTCCCATTCCTCTTCAGCTTTTCAAGAAGCCGCGTTGCGATGACTCTAGCTTGAGCATAGTTATCCGTTGGGCGACGCTCATTTCGCCACAAGAGACCCACGTGTCAGCGAGCTCTACAGGCAGAAAATATTGATTACCATCTGGCGGTGCATCCCCCCCCCGCACCAGCCCTGTGCTCGCCCAGCTTCTGACCCCGGCACAAGGCACCCCTACCCGCCATCAGCAGTCAAATGGCCTACTAAGCCAGGCAAACCGTAGCCGCCGCGGTCAGCGGAGATTTTCTGTTGCTGGTGCTCTGCTGTGGAACGCTCTCCCTGGTGAGGTCCGCACAATTACCCGGCTACCTGAGTTTAAGCATGCATGTGTACCATACGCCTGTAGGGAGAAGTTCGAGTTGCTGCTGATCGCTCTGCTCTCCCTCCCCGTGTAGTTCAGTAACCCGCACGTAGTATCACAGATACATCGTATTCTCTCTCCCCCCGTTTACCCGCAGTTATTAGTATCCTATTCTCTTACTATGTGCTTCCATAGCTTTTACTATGTTCTTCCATAGCCACTTCTAGGCTAAGCCTTCGCCGTCATTTTATTGGGTCGTCATCCCGTTTGAATGTGCGAAGTGAAATAAAAACCAACCAACCAACCAAAACCACTTGGTACCCGCTGCCCTGGCGACATAGCGGGAAAGATGGCATGTGCTGATGTTGTTCTGGAGGTTCATCCAACTGCCATAGTTTGTCGATGTGGGCTGTGACACATGACACGGTCACCGGCTGACTGTTTCGACTGGGTGCAGACGCTGGACCAGATAATACATTACCTATCTCTGTGTTCCACACCGTCTCACCATTAACTTCCTTCTTGCTGTGCAGTACCGCGTTGATATAGTCTGCACCAATCAGCATATGTATTTCGTCTGATGTCCCTTGTTGAGGCTTGTCACTCAGCTCTACTCCCCAACTGTGCCACTGCGCAATGGTCTGCGGACTTGCGCACTTCAGGTCCAGCTCTAGCGTTGGTTTCACGAACGCGTGTACCCGAATGCTAGCGGAGCTACCCTGGATCGTGATGGCGTACTTATCCATGCGCTGTTGGATTGGTTCCTCGCCAAACGGCTTCACCTCTACATTTTCAACCCCAACGTGTTCTGCATTGCTGACACCAACGCTGCAGTCACGAATGACGCCTCAGCACCCGAGCCCAGGAACACGCGAACCTTCGCGTTTCGAGTTCTTCCCTCAACTCGTGCCACTCCGGTCATCAGCCGCACACTTGGCGAGTGTAGACAGCACGATCCAACATTCTTCTCCGTTACTAGGGAGGTTCTGCTATACGTGAAACGTAGAGAAATCACGTAGAGAGCAGGTGTCTGGGTTAGAGTCTACGGCTTCGCGTGTTTTGGCTCCAGATTTCTACTCGGAGATGGGGTTCTCTACGTTGTGGCACACGCAGAGAAAATGCGTACGGATTTGCTGGGTATCGATCAACTGCATGCAGAAAACTGCCAAATATGGAAGGGGAAATTCCCAGTACACATTCCACGTGACTTCTCTAGGTGAAACGTAGAGCAGAACAGCATTTCTTTACGTTACGGGAACGCGAAGAAAGTTCGCGTGATTCTTTGCGTCGCGTTCCCAAAACGTAGAGCAGAACCTCCCTACTATCTCAGTCGGTTTCTCCTGGCTGTAACCTGCTCTATCCAACACATCATGTATTAGCAGGCGGTGTTTCCTCTGGCATTTCGTGCATCTCGAGCCTGACCGACATTCTCTGGCCATATGGCCATACTTAAGGCAGTTCCAGCAGAGTCTCTCTCGCTGCAGAAAACGCTTTCTCTCTTCCTGTGGCAGCAACTTTAGCTGCTTCTCTGCATCTGCGGCCGATATCGCCATGCACTGTGCCGACGCCGTGGGCCTTTGCACGGATCGTTCTACTGGCTTCCTGGCAGTATCACCCTGTCGTCCGTGCGCGACCTGGTAAGACGCGCCGTGCTCCTGTACCTGGCGCAGAGACATCCCGTAGCACTGCCGTTCGACCAGGTACGTCTTCATCTCAGGTCCGCATTGCTCCAAGATTACCTGCTTTGCCATTGCTTGCAGCACCGGGGCCATTTTACCTATATCGGCGCTATACTCGGTGTCCACCTCGCCATCTTCTGTCATAGCGAGTGTGGCCCACACCTCTACCTCTCCGCAAACACGGACAACGTATTGGTGGAACGACTCATCTGACCGCTGCTTGCCTGTCAGCAATGTCTTCCACGCTTTATCCGGAGTCTTTCCGAGCGAGGCAAGCAGCTCTCGCTTTGCTTCCTCGTAATTATTGCATCCAATACATATCCTCTCCGCTTTGCTACCCGCTAGCGCGATGAGCAGTCGTAGCAGCCATTCGCTTTCTTAGAACTCGTTCTTGGAACAGATGTCCTCGAACAGGTCAAGATAACGCTCCAATGGCTGCGGTCCATCATATGAGGGGATTTTCATCAACGGTTGACGCCCACCGCTGTGACTGGGAGCTTCCTCTGTACCTCCCATCGCGGCTTTACCATCACCTTCATACGCATTGGCGATGCGCTCGTTAATCTCCTTTAGTGTTTTGTCAAACTCGGTGCGGAGCGCCTCCTCTCGCCGTCTGGCACTGCGCTCCTCACGCTCCTCGTCCTGTTGGAGCCTCTGCTCCACATGTTCCATCAACAACTCGCCTTCTAATCCTAACCGAACTCCATTGGCGATAAAGCTGGCTTCCAAATTGTGTAGTTGCTCTGCCATGCTCGCTCCTATCCTGGCGTGGTCGCCAAAATGTTGTGAACCCTCTAAGATTCTCTAAATTGTCAGGATCGTACGACCACACGGCACGAAGACAACTCTTTTCCTTTACACAGTATATTTCACTTCATCGAATAATTAACAATGAACACTAATAACACCAGCTATTTATAGCATGCAAAAAACAGCGTACATGCAAAACATACGCATATAAAACTGGACATAACAGCGTATACCGCAAAACGCACACAGCGCATATAGCGTATGCCATGCAGCAACATCAGCGGTACGGCGGAGTCGAAATACAACATTGCAACGAATACAATGCCATAAGCGCTAAGGCCTTTCCCAATTGAGAACTGGTGGTTTGCAACAAAAATCAACAATCTACAATTCGTAACGAGATCTCACACAAACTAAGAAACCACCAAACACGTCGAAAACTCACTCAAAAGGAAAGAGAACGAACGCCCGCGCATGCCAGAATTGCCCTTTTGCTGCTTCCAGCAATCCAGGTAGGCGTACTCGAGTTCGAGTTTGATCAGTCAAAATAATTATTCTTGTACTCGTAGTCGCAGTGTACAGTATAGTCTTTTTTGGAACCATTGTAGCCACCACATCCCCGACCTCCGTACCCCAGCCCTATATGGTATTGGAAATTATGGAGGTCAGGTACGCGTACTCGAACTCGAGTGTACTCTACTTGTATATATAATTGTAGTCTAGTCTACAAGCAAGAGTTCATTGTACTCTTGCTACAAGCCACCACGTCCCCGACCTCCACCCCTATATGGTATCGCGCTTATATACCGTATACGCAGCTCAAAGAAAGACAGTGGAAACCTGAAACACCATCATAGGCTGTGTTTACATGAGGCGTTTCAACCCGGGTTGAGTTCGACCCGGGTCAGATTTCAACCCGCCATGTGCACAAAATGAATGGCGCGTTTACATTTAGAAAAGCGATCCTGTCAGCTTTTTTATTATTGTGTTCACATGGCAGAAAAAACGACATCGCTATGCTACGTAAGTTTCTACGTAAGGTGCTCGGTATTTCACTTAGGCTACGTAAGTCTCTACGTAAGGTGCTCGGTATTAGATCTACCAACGCGTGGTAGCCGTGTGCTGTGCACGTGCACGGCAGACATTGTGTTCAGTGCATGTGTAGTATCCCTGCCCGACCAATACGGAAGCAGTACGGAACTAATACGGAGCTTTGCCTGATGTATATTTAGTGTATCTCCGTATATAAGCGTACGGCGTCTGCTGCATAAAAGCAGCTGCGCATTTCTGTTTTAATTAAATTAGATTAGATTAGATTGGATAGCAATGAAAGCTAACTCGAAGAATAAGGATTCAGCCTCTAGGTGAGCACCGGAGAGAAAGTCAGTTATTTTGCCGCTTCTTCTTTCACGAACGATTATATCTCAGGTGTGTACCTGAAAGTAGAATAAAAGTAATTATTGTTGATTTCACCGCGCCTACCACTCGGCTACCCATTACATTGGTGGCAGCGGTGTGTTTTTGTAAAATAAAACAACGTGATTCGACCCCAGACCCCCATGGCTCAACCCGCTGCAGCTCCCTGCGACGAATCAAGATGAGAATCATGTTTCTTGCCGTCCTGGGCTTGGCCCTACTTATTAGCTTGCAGCACAGTCAGGGTGCTAGCGTGGATCACCCTTCCCTCCGCATGGCATCCACTGGAGACTCCGATGGCGATTCCAAGCGACCCGCTACCTACATGTTAACTACTTGTGGTGATGGCGAAGCTGATGAGGACGACAACAGGCAGGCTGCTGCCCAAGACAAGGAGGGTATTCCCCAAGACCAGCAGCGTTTGATTTTCGCCGGCACGCAATCGGAAGCAGGAGCCCACTCTTCACTTTGGTACTGTAGTATCCCTGCCCGACCAATACGGAAGCAGTACGGAACTAATACGGAGCTTGCCTGATGTATATTTAGTGTATCTCCGTATGTAAGCGTACGTCGTCTGCTGCATAAAAGCGGCTGCGCATTTTTGTTTTGATGAAGAATAGAAGATTAGATTAGATAACAACGAAAGCTAACTCGAAGATGAGATCTTGATAATAACGAGCTATTCAACCTCCAGGTGTGCACCGGAGAGAAAGTCAGTTATTTTGCCGTTTCTTCTTTCACTAATAATTAAATCTCAGGTGTGTACCTGAAAGAAGTAGAATAAAAGTAATTCTTGTTGATTTCACCGCGCCTACCACTCGGCTACCCATTACATTGGTGGCAGCGGTGTATTTTTAAATAGAACAACGTGATTCGACCCCAGACCCCCATGGCTCAACCCGCAGCTTCGTGCGACGAATCAAGATGAGAATCATGTTTCTTGCCTTCCTGGGCCTGGCCCTGCTTATTAGCTTGCAGCACAGTCAGGGTGCTAGCGTGGATCACCCTTCCCTCCGCATGGCACTCACTGGAGACTCCGATGGCGATTCCAAGCGACGCGCTACCTACATGTATACTACCGGTGGTGATGGCGAAGCTGATGAGGACGACGACAGGCAGGCTGCTGCCCAAGACAAGGAGGGTATTCCCCAAGACCAGCAGCGATTGATTTTCGCCGGCACGCAGTCGGAAGCAGGAGCCCACTCTTCACTTGGTACTTCGTCGGTGGGATGCAGATTTTCGTCAACACTATTCCTGGCTAGACCATCACTCTTTACGTCGCGCAAAGCGATGCTATCGACAATGTGAAGACCACGATTCAAGACGAGGAGGGAGGTCAATCAGGTTATTTGTCTGACGCCGAGCTAGCCGCTCTGAGTGACCGGCTCAACGAAGATGAAGATAAAACCTCGCTCGCCCTCCGCCGTAGCTCCAGCCGCCGCCGTGGTTACTAACGCTGATTCCAGGTATGGCATTTTCTTTCCTGTCTTCCTTCAGTCTCCCTGTTCTCTTCAGTCTTCCTTTATGCGAGTGTGTGAATCCAGTTTAGTTTGGTAGGCGTCTGATCATGGTGAGCCACGGTTTACCCAGCTAACGTGGGACAATGTGTGTGACAACGCCCCTTATAGTTATAGTGTATTCAGTTCGGTTTTTGAACTGCGATGTTCCTGGCGGGTTGTGCCAGCGTAGTGCAGCAAGAGTGCTGTGGTTTCAGGTCCTATTTGGAGGACAGTTCTTTCCCTTTTGACCCCGTGAGATCGTGTGAACCTGGTGTGCTTTTACTTCTATTTTATGATTTATTATCAGTTCATTTCTTCTGTCTACTCTAAACGTTATCATTTCCGATATAATTTGCCATCTTCCGGTTGACGCTGTTGTTCGTAACTCCTCACTAATTTTTTGAAAATCACGAGGGCGTGATTATCTGTAGGAAGGGAGGGTGTAGTATCCCTGCCCGACCAATACGGAAGCAGTACGGAACTAATACGGAGCTTGCCTGATGTATATTTAGTGTATCTCCGTATGTAAGCGTACGTCGTCTGCTGCATAAAAGCGGCTGCGCATTTTTGTTTTGATGAAGAATAGAAGATTAGATTAGATAACAACGAAAGCTAACTCGAAGATGAGATCTTGATAATAACGAGCTATTCAACCTCCAGGTGTGCACCGGAGAGAAAGTCAGTTATTTTGCCGTTTCTTCTTTCACTAATAATTAAATCTCAGGTGTGTACCTGAAAGAAGTAGAATAAAAGTAATTCTTGTTGATTTCACCGCGCCTACCACTCGGCTACCCATTACATTGGTGGCAGCGGTGTATTTTTAAATAGAACAACGTGATTCGACCCCAGACCCCCATGGCTCAACCCGCAGCTTCGTGCGACGAATCAAGATGAGAATCATGTTTCTTGCCTTCCTGGGCCTGGCCCTGCTTATTAGCTTGCAGCACAGTCAGGGTGCTAGCGTGGATCACCCTTCCCTCCGCATGGCACTCACTGGAGACTCCGATGGCGATTCAAAGCGACGCGCTACCTACATGTATACTACCGGTGGTGATGGCGAAGCTGATGAGGACGACGACAGGCAGGCTGCTGCCCAAGACAAGGAGGGTATTCCCCAAGACCAGCAGCGATTGATTTTCGCCGGCACGCAGTCGGAAGCAGGAGCCCACTCTTCACTTGGTACTTCGTCGGTGGGATGCAGATTTTCGTCAACACTATTCCTGGCTAGACCATCACTCTTTACGTCGCGCAAAGCGATGCTATCGACAATGTGAAGACCACGATTCAAGACGAGGAGGGAGGTCAATCAGGTTATTTGTCTGACGCCGAGCTAGCCGCTCTGAGTGACCGGCTCAACGAAGATGAAGATAAAACCTCGCTCGCCCTCCGCCGTAGCTCCAGCCGCCGCCGTGGTTACTAACGCTGATTCCAGGTATGGCATTTTCTTTCCTGTCTTCCTTCAGTCTCCCTGTTCTCTTCAGTCTTCCTTTATGCGAGTGTGTGAATCCAGTTTAGTTTGGTAGGCGTCTGATCATGGTGAGCCACGGTTTACCCAGCTAACGTGGGACAATGTGTGTGACAACGCCCCTTATAGTTATAGTGTATTCAGTTCGGTTTTTGAACTGCGATGTTCCTGGCGGGTTGTGCCAGCGTAGTGCAGCAAGAGTGCTGTGGTTTCAGGTCCTATTTGGAGGACAGTTCTTTCCCTTTTGACCCCGTGAGATCGTGTGAACCTGGTGTGCTTTTACTTCTATTTTATGATTTATTATCAGTTCATTTCTTCTGTCTACTCTAAACGTTATCATTTCCGATATAATTTGCCATCTTCCGGTTGACGCTGTTGTTCGTAACTCCTCACTAATTTTTTGAAAATCACGAGGGCGTGATTATCTGTAGGAAGGGAGGGTGTAGTATCCCTGCCCGACCAATACGGAAGCAGTACGGAACTAATACGGAGCTTGCCTGATGTATATTTAGTGTATCTCCGTATGTAAGCGTACGTCGTCTGCTGCATAAAAGCGGCTGCGCATTTTTGTTTTGATGAAGAATAGAAGATTAGATTAGATAACAACGAAAGCTAACTCGAAGATGAGATCTTGATAATAACGAGCTATTCAACCTCCAGGTGTGCACCGGAGAGAAAGTCAGTTATTTTGCCGTTTCTTCTTTCACTAATAATTAAATCTCAGGTGTGTACCTGAAAGAAGTAGAATAAAAGTAATTCTTGTTGATTTCACCGCGCCTACCACTCGGCTACCCATTACATTGGTGGCAGCGGTGTATTTTTAAATAGAACAACGTGATTCGACCCCAGACCCCCATGGCTCAACCCGCAGCTTCGTGCGACGAATCAAGATGAGAATCATGTTTCTTGCCTTCCTGGGCCTGGCCCTGCTTATTAGCTTGCAGCACAGTCAGGGTGCTAGCGTGGATCACCCTTCCCTCCGCATGGCACTCACTGGAGACTCCGATGGCGATTCCAAGCGACGCGCTACCTACATGTATACTACCGGTGGTGATGGCGAAGCTGATGAGGACGACGACAGGCAGGCTGCTGCCCAAGACAAGGAGGGTATTCCCCAAGACCAGCAGCGATTGATTTTCGCCGGCACGCAGTCGGAAGCAGGAGCCCACTCTTCACTTGGTACTTCGTCGGTGGGATGCAGATTTTCGTCAACACTATTCCTGGCTAGACCATCACTCTTTACGTCGCGCAAAGCGATGCTATCGACAATGTGAAGACCACGATTCAAGACGAGGAGGGAGGTCAATCAGGTTATTTGTCTGACGCCGAGCTAGCCGCTCTGAGTGACCGGCTCAACGAAGATGAAGATAAAACCTCGCTCGCCCTCCGCCGTAGCTCCAGCCGCCGCCGTGGTTACTAACGCTGATTCCAGGTATGGCATTTTCTTTCCTGTCTTCCTTCAGTCTCCCTGTTCTCTTCAGTCTTCCTTTATGCGAGTGTGTGAATCCAGTTTAGTTTGGTAGGCGTCTGATCATGGTGAGCCACGGTTTACCCAGCTAACGTGGGACAATGTGTGTGACAACGCCCCTTATAGTTATAGTGTATTCAGTTCGGTTTTTGAACTGCGATGTTCCTGGCGGGTTGTGCCAGCGTAGTGCAGCAAGAGTGCTGTGGTTTCAGGTCCTATTTGGAGGACAGTTCTTTCCCTTTTGACCCCGTGAGATCGTGTGAACCTGGTGTGCTTTTACTTCTATTTTATGATTTATTATCAGTTCATTTCTTCTGTCTACTCTAAACGTTATCATTTCCGATATAATTTGCCATCTTCCGGTTGACGCTGTTGTTCGTAACTCCTCACTAATTTTTTGAAAATCACGAGGGCGTGATTATCTGTAGGAAGGGAGGGTGTAGTATCCCTGCCCGACCAATACGGAAGCAGTACGGAACTAATACGGAGCTTGCCTGATGTATATTTAGTGTATCTCCGTATGTAAGCGTACGTCGTCTGCTGCATAAAAGCGGCTGCGCATTTTTGTTTTGATGAAGAATAGAAGATTAGATTAGATAACAACGAAAGCTAACTCGAAGATGAGATCTTGATAATAACGAGCTATTCAACCTCCAGGTGTGCACCGGAGAGAAAGTCAGTTATTTTGCCGTTTCTTCTTTCACTAATAATTAAATCTCAGGTGTGTACCTGAAAGAAGTAGAATAAAAGTAATTCTTGTTGATTTCACCGCGCCTACCACTCGGCTACCCATTACATTGGTGGCAGCGGTGTATTTTTAAATAGAACAACGTGATTCGACCCCAGACCCCCATGGCTCAACCCGCAGCTTCGTGCGACGAATCAAGATGAGAATCATGTTTCTTGCCTTCCTGGGCCTGGCCCTGCTTATTAGCTTGCAGCACAGTCAGGGTGCTAGCGTGGATCACCCTTCCCTCCGCATGGCACTCACTGGAGACTCCGATGGCGATTCAAAGCGACGCGCTACCTACATGTATACTACCGGTGGTGATGGCGAAGCTGATGAGGACGACGACAGGCAGGCTGCTGCCCAAGACAAGGAGGGTATTCCCCAAGACCAGCAGCGATTGATTTTCGCCGGCACGCAGTCGGAAGCAGGAGCCCACTCTTCACTTGGTACTTCGTCGGTGGGATGCAGATTTTCGTCAACACTATTCCTGGCTAGACCATCACTCTTTACGTCGCGCAAAGCGATGCTATCGACAATGTGAAGACCACGATTCAAGACGAGGAGGGAGGTCAATCAGGTTATTTGTCTGACGCCGAGCTAGCCGCTCTGAGTGACCGGCTCAACGAAGATGAAGATAAAACCTCGCTCGCCCTCCGCCGTAGCTCCAGCCGCCGCCGTGGTTACTAACGCTGATTCCAGGTATGGCATTTTCTTTCCTGTCTTCCTTCAGTCTCCCTGTTCTCTTCAGTCTTCCTTTATGCGAGTGTGTGAATCCAGTTTAGTTTGGTAGGCGTCTGATCATGGTGAGCCACGGTTTACCCAGCTAACGTGGGACAATGTGTGTGACAACGCCCCTTATAGTTATAGTGTATTCAGTTCGGTTTTTGAACTGCGATGTTCCTGGCGGGTTGTGCCAGCGTAGTGCAGCAAGAGTGCTGTGGTTTCAGGTCCTATTTGGAGGACAGTTCTTTCCCTTTTGACCCCGTGAGATCGTGTGAACCTGGTGTGCTTTTACTTCTATTTTATGATTTATTATCAGTTCATTTCTTCTGTCTACTCTAAACGTTATCATTTCCGATATAATTTGCCATCTTCCGGTTGACGCTGTTGTTCGTAACTCCTCACTAATTTTTTGAAAATCACGAGGGCGTGATTATCTGTAGGAAGGGAGGGTGTAGTATCCCTGCCCGACCAATACGGAAGCAGTACGGAACTAATACGGAGCTTGCCTGATGTATATTTAGTGTATCTCCGTATGTAAGCGTACGTCGTCTGCTGCATAAAAGCGGCTGCGCATTTTTGTTTTGATGAAGAATAGAAGATTAGATTAGATAACAACGAAAGCTAACTCGAAGATGAGATCTTGATAATAACGAGCTATTCAACCTCCAGGTGTGCACCGGAGAGAAAGTCAGTTATTTTGCCGTTTCTTCTTTCACTAATAATTAAATCTCAGGTGTGTACCTGAAAGAAGTAGAATAAAAGTAATTCTTGTTGATTTCACCGCGCCTACCACTCGGCTACCCATTACAGTACTTCGCCTCCGTGGTGGGATGCAGATTTTCGTCAACACTCTTCCCGGCTAGTCCATCACTCTATACGTCGCGCAAAGCGATGCTATCGACAATGTGAAGACCATGATTCAAGACGAGGAGGGAGGTCATTTGTCTGACGCCGAGCTAGCCGCTCTGAGTGACCGGCTCAACCAAGATGAAGATAAAACCTGGCTTGCCCTCGGCCGTAGCTTCAGCCGCCGCCGTGGTTACTAACGCTGATTCCAGGTATGGCATTTTCTTTCCTGTCTTCCTTCAGTCTCCCTGTTCTTTTCAGTCTTCCTTTATGCGAGTGTGTGAATCCAGTTTAGTTTGGTAGGCGTCTGATCATGGTGAGCCACGGCTTACCCAGCTAACGTGGGACAATGTGTGTGACAACGCCCCTTATAGGTATTGTGTATTCAGTTCGGTTTTTGACCTGCGATGTTCCTGGCGGGTTGTGCCAGCGTTGTGCAGCAAGAGTGCTGTGGTTTCAGGTCCTATTTGGAGGACAGTTCTTTCCCTTTTGACCCAGTGAGATCGTGTGAACCTGGTGTGCTTTTACTTCTATTTTATGATTTATTATCAGTTCATTTCTTCTGTCTACTCTAAACGTTATCATTTCCGATATAATTTGCCATCTTCCGGTTGACGCTGTTGTTCGTAACTCCTCACTATTTTTTTGAAAATCACGAGGGCGTGATTATCTGTAGGAAGGGAGGGTGTAGTATCCCTGCCCGACCAATACGGAAGCAGTACGGAACTAATACGGAGCTTTGCCAGATGTATATTTAGTGTATCTCCGTATATAAGCGTACGGCGTCTGCTGCATAAAAGCAGCTGCGCATTTCTGTTTTAATTAAATTAGATTAGATTAGATTGGATAGCAATGAAAGCTAACTCGAAGAATAAGGATTCAGCCTCTAGGTGAGCACCGGAGAGAAAGTCAGTTATTTTGCCGCTTCTTCTTTCACGAACGATTATATCTCAGGTGTGCACCTGAAAGTAGAATAAAAGTAATTATTGTTGATTTCACCGCGCCTACCACTCGGCTACCCATTACACATGCAGTCCGCGGATCCGTGTTTGGATGTGCATGCGCGAGGAACTTCCTTCTTTGGAACTGCTTCTTGCATGAGCTGTTTCGGATATTTCGTCTCATGGCCTGGCTTATTTCGTTTCGGCGCTGCTGAGACCTCCTTTCGCGGAATATTACTCAATGACAGGTGAGTTGACCAGTTGCCTTTGATTCATTTGCTTGTGTTGACTCTTTCATTCAGGAAAAGTGTGCTGACTTTGGGGCGGAATGCAATAAATAATGCCGTTAATGGAAAAGTTGACAGGATCTCTTTTCTAAATTTTGCTTTTCTGCTGCCGAGCTGCGAGGCCTCCTTTTACGGAATACTCGATGACAGGTGATCTCTAAGTTGACCGGTTTCCTTCGATTCATTTGCTTATGGTCACCTTTCATTTACGGAAACGTGTGCTGATTTTATTCGGATTTAGATCCATTTTTATCTCTTTGCCCTTGTCTACAGTGTGCGAAGAACGCGAGTTCAACTTCTTGACGGTAAGGCTTATGTTAGATGTGTTGTCGAAATACTCATATTCATTGTACATTGGTACGTTACAAGTAAGGCACTGGTCAGTGGCATACTATCGTTGGCAGTTCCCAATCTGGAGGGAAAGGTTCAAGTACCAATTGACCGAGTTTGCAAAATAAATTCGTATATCAGGGGAAATCTCTATTGTGGAGAGGTTCAATAACTTGTTTGTTTCATACGAAACAAGCCAATGGGTGCAGTCTCGTCTCGTGAAAATCTCGTACTCGTATGATTGGATTTGTTTACTCAAGTCTGGGCTGTTTGATTTGTGAGTACCGCCGAGATTGCACTGCCCCAAATAAAGTTTCATGCCGCCAAAGCAAGAATTACGATCTGCAATCTGTTTGTAGTACCTGTAAGAATGTGGAGTACATGTATCGTACTTTCTCTGTTGCTGTTTCAGTTGCCGTCATGTTGCTAAAGAAAGGTTCAGTAGAGAGGTTCAGCAAAACGAAAATTCGAACGAAGTTTCGCGACAGTCCTTACGGTGTGTGCGAATTTTGCACGAACTTTGCGTTCTGCACATTTTCGTAGTTTGCGCGGGCCAAGTGTACGCACGCCATGACCCGATGGCCGATCTCACGAAATTTCCTACGACAGTTCATTTCGCGTTCCCTGCAAGTTTCGCGTCCAAAGGTGCGAAGTTTCGCACTTCATGATGTAGAGCGAAAGTTTGTACGCATTTTCGTTTTTCTAGAATCTCTCCAGTGACTCAATTGTTTCATACGAGACGAGTCGGTGTGGCTTAGAATCTTTCGCTGTAGAAGAAATCTATTCGTATGTCTATTGGAGATATAATTGTATTCTCTGGTTATAAAATAGGTTAAGCTCACAGAATAAATACCATCGGTCCCTTGGTGTTCGTCCTAAAGAGGTTCGACTGGATATCATTCATACTCACCAAAAGATGTGTAAGATTTTATTATTGTGGAGTGCCTTGTTTATCTCTCAGTACCTCCAACCATAGCCTTGCCCCTTTTCTCCTCAGGATCAGTGTAGTTGTTGGAACGAGGTTTTGGACTCAGCAATGTATTCGTTTACATTTTAATACATGTTTATTGTTCCTCCTTTGCTGTGTTGTTTTAGACAATCGTGGACTGACAGTTTGAAGTCATTGAACTACTTCCAAAAGTTGTATCGACATCAACAGGATTACGATTTCAGTTTCAATATGATGCTGGATGACCTTATCACGATAACCCATAACTATAAACCATTATAAACACAGAATCAACAAAAACATCTGCGACACGCACCTGGCGCATGGCTACATTTCTCAAATATATCTGATTGAGGGTGGAGAAATCTGAAATATCTGAAAGGCAAGAAAATTTTATGACAGAGTCATGAAATTCTGCAACAGCAACATGCACAGAATGACCTCCGTATAAAAGAAGTATCACCACCACTGCTCACATGTTTCCCCGCAGAAGAACATGCATTATGCAAGTGCCATTTTCTGCAAGAAAAGGCTTGCACATCAATGCGTATAATATGGTATTGATATGATGTGAAGGCCATCATTTACATATTGATATAGGGCATTCCATTGATTGGTGACAGAAAAAAACAAAAGAAATTATAGCAATAAAAACTGCTTTGTGGCAGTTTTCTAAAAAAAGTTATTGTGTTCTAGTCCATGGACCCCGTCTAAAAAGTAAGAAATTAACGAAATGTGATAGCTGAAAATTAAAATTTCACACAAAACCTCACAATAATCACACACAGAATGAAAAGCTACATGCAGAAGACCTTTTCCCCTCGTGATCCTCTTTCCTATGCATGCATGTTGCCAATTGTTGGTGCAGTACAAGTTTAGTGTTGAAAGCAGCATTTCAAGTGTTGTGGTTATTGTGAGGTTTTGTGTGAAATTTGAATTTTCAGCTATCACATTTCGTTAATTTCTTACTTTTTAGACGGGGTCCATGGACTAGAACACAATAACTTTTTTTAGAAAACTGCCACAAAGCAGTTTTTATTGCTATAATGACGCATTGCGCTTGACCCGGGTTGAAATTTCGCCCCGGGTTGATTTCAACCCTCCCCCCAAGGGGAGGTTTGAAACCAACCCGGGTCAAGAAAATCGTACAAACGTACTTCTGTGCGTATCTCGCGCCAGGTTTGAACCGCACTGCTGATGCAAATTTCGCGCGAACGGATTCACGTGACCATGCAGGACTGTAGAAGTGGACTTTTGGCGGCATATCAGTATTTGACCCGGGTCAACTGTCTTCATGTAAACGCTCACCTCTTTTTTCTATAGTACAGACTTTCAACCCGGGCTGAACTCGACCCGGGTTGAAATTTCTCATGAAAACACAGCCATAGAGGTCTGGCAGGACTTTTCGCCTTCATCAAGGCCTCGTGCGTACGGCCGCGGGCGCAGGCCTCGGCGCTACGCGCCTTGGCTTGCGCCCTTGGCCGTACGCACTCGGCCTTGATTCAGCCGTAAAGTCCTGCCAGACCTCTATGATTGTCTACTTTGTGTGACTACTAGTATGGGGGGGGGGGGGGGGTTATGTACTCTTGGTTGTATGTGTCTGCATATTACTATACGTATTAGTACGTAATTGCTTTTACTACAATTTGTACTTTGTGGGGAGCTGAGTGACGATGAACTATATATCAAGGAGTAGTACAATACCGGTATTGTACTATCGTAAAATCCCGCCAGAGCGCCCCGTCTCTCCCATCCGCCCCTCTCTGACTGCTTATCAGGGAGGTGTATCTTCGTATGACTTTCTGCTGCTGTACTGTACTGCAGACGCGTGCTTGACCCCGTTGGAAATGTACGCAACAGTGCCCACCCTCTTGACCAAGTATTGCACGAACCATGTATAAATAATCACCCTGGAGTGCAGTAGAGAGTTTTTTTTGCTCTGGTTTTCAGTGGTGTATTTTTGGTAAGGTGAGCCCATTGTGGCTAGACTTTGCAATAATGAGCTCAGGATTGATAAGCGTAGATGTCCAAGACCAATTTGGCGATCCTGATCCAACTGTTGGCGCAATGCCGGAGTCCAGCTCTCAAACTTCTCTTGCCCAGCTCGTAGAATTGTTCCAAGCCGAGCGAAGCGCAGCGGAAGACAGGGAGAAGAGGCTTAAGGTTCGCATAGACCTGTTGACTCAACAAGTACAATCTTTGACGCTGATGATCACCAATGCTACTTTGCATTCGGTTGAGTCAACATCAACTAGCTCGGCCGCCATTGCCAGTGCAGGCGAGAAGAAGAAACGTAAGCACACAGCAGCACAGCAGAGTGGAAGCAACAACAGAAAAGACCGTACGACCTCTAGTACGTTGGCGTCGGTTGAGACCCCGCTTGGTTCAATCGGCGACTTTCAAACGGATTCAAATAGTGATTCCCACGACACCCAGCATGGTCAGGTCACGGCTGGCGATGCAAGTGATGCGCTTTCCCGTCTTCAAAAGTTTGAAGATTTGTCTGAAGATAGTGATTGCAATGGTGCACAGTGGAAGGTCGTCACATCGAAAAAACCAACAGAGAGAAAGAGTGTCTTGTTCATAGGAGATTTGAAGAAGAATATGTCAGTGGAGCAGCTGGAAAACTTCGTTGTGAGCAGAGCGGATAGTGCTGGTGTTTCTGTTCGTGTCTACAGTTCCAAAGTGTTTTCGAAGGCAGACTCGTCATCTGCACGGATTGTTATAAACTCTAGCACCAGCGGTTTTGTTCAACACCGACGATTCTGGCCCAAGCCAGTGTACGCCAGGCAGTGGAAGTTTGAGGACACCAAGAAGCCCCAACATGAATCCAATGATCGCTCCAATTCCGTCGCCAACGAGTCTGTTGGAGATGGACAGGCTATGGACTGAATCGTCACCCATGGATCTTTCAGCAGCAATTGCGTTTCTGAACGTGTGTAGTTTGCGCACTAAAGTAGCTGAAGTCAAGGAGTTCATGTCCTCAAGGGGCATACATCTGTTTGGAATTGCAGAGACCTGGCTTAAACCTTCAGTAACTGATGGCGAGATTTCAATTCCTAACTATACATTGTTTCGTAAAGACCGCCGATTGCATGGGGGAGGTGTGTGTGTCTACTTTCATAAGTCGCTAGCAATACGTCGCAGATTGGACTTGGAATGTGAGACCTTAGAACTACTATGGCTTGAGCTTGGCACTGGCGAGCAGAGCATACTCGTTGGATGCGCATACCGACCACCCAACATGCGTGTTGCATACTGGGAAGATTTCGAGGAGAACATTGAGTGTGCTTGCCAAGGTCGTCAATCATCTACTGTGCTTATTGGTGATCTGAATGTTGACTTTGACAACACGCAAACTGGTTCTGCACACCCCGTACATCGCATCCTCGCCCGTTTTGGCTTACAGAATTACGTGAACGCTCCTACCAGAGTCACGAGTCACTCACAATCTACCATAGACCTATTCCTGTCCACCACCCCCATTCAAGGTCCTTGTGAAATTGTGTACCTGGATATCAGCGACCATTATGCTGTCTTAGCTCGTCTTCCTTGCAAAACCAAGACGCCAGGGTGAAACGATGACAAAGAGCCGTCGCCTTCATCGTGTCGATTGGAATACTTTTCAAGTGGACCTAGCCTCTACACTGAATTCATCATTTAACGAGGATTCAATCGATAGTATGGCATGCTCTGTCACAGATGCCATTGTTACTACTCTCAATAAGCATGCTCCGATCACTTTGCGCCATCGTAAAGAACGTCGTCCTTGCCCTTGGCTCACAGATGAGCTTGTCGCATGTGTTCGAGAGCGAAACCGGCTTCACCGTCGCCTTCGGCGAAATCGTGCAGATGATATACTACGTGCTGCTCACCGAGAAGCAAGAGCCAAAGCCAGGCGCCTTGACCGGCGGCTGAAAAATCTCTATTTCATAGAGCAATGTGCTACAGCAGATCAGAAGAAGCTTTGGGCAGTCATGAACACCGTAACAGGCAGAACGAAGAGTCGGCACGCACCACAAGTAACTGTCACAGAGCTAAATGATGCATTTGGAGCCATTGTCCATGATCCCCATCGACCAGCCACATTGCCATTGCCAGCTGGCCCAACTGGCTCAGTGGGACTGACATCTTTCACTGCAGTTCAGATTCCTGATGTTTCCAAGTGCTTACAGTGCATCAACCCCACGAAAGCTACTGGAAGCGATGGTGTTCCTGGTATAGTACTTAGCCGCTGCTCAGTCACCCTAGGTTCGTATGTAACTCGTATTATAAACAGATCCCTATCCGGTGGAAAGGTGCCAGTTTCCTTCAAGAGATCACATGTAAGCCCACTCTTCAAGGGAGGCGATGCGACATCAGCAAAGAATTATAGACCTGTTTCATTGTTACCTATCGTCTCACGTATATTGGAGTATTTTGTTAAGCAACAGATGACAAACTTCTTGAGTCGTCATTGTCTACTCCCCCCATCTCAGTTTGCATACCGTAAGGGTCATTCTACCGAGGATGCCCTGATCCTTGCCACCAACCGTTGGTTATTAGCTAAATCTGAACGCAAGCACACGGGCATCGTCATGGTTGACATGTCCAAAGCATTTGATAGAGTTGACCATCGCCAGCTTATTCAAATCCTCTTTGAGTTTGGGCTTGGTGGTGTGGTGCTGCAGTGGTTTTGTTCATACCTGTCCGAACGTCAACAGTGTGTCAAAATCAAAGACCAGATTTCAACGCCAGTTCCATGCTCCAGAGGTGTTCCTCAAGGAAGTGTACGTGGACCTCTCTTATTTGTTCTCTACATAAGTGATATAGCGTCTGTGCTTCCACATGAAGTTTGCAATCAAGAGTTTGCAGATGATATCGTTGTTGATTACTCCGACCGTGACCCTGCTGTTGTTTGTGCTGTGCTCACGACAGCAGTCACCAATCTTTCGTCCTGGCTTGAGGACAAAGGTTTGCTATTGAACTCAGCTAAGACTCAAGTAATGTTTATTCGTCCCAGAGGTTTGTTTGACGCTGCTTCGTCACTCGTCACCTGCAACAACAGTGTTCTGCAAGTCACACACGTGGCAAAATACCTCGGTGTGTTGATTGATGACCAGCTAACTTGGGCACCCCACATCGAGTTTCTGGCGAAAAAATTGGCGGCGACCACTGGACAGCTTTGGAGGCATGGCCGGGCCTTGTCAATGAAAGCACGTCGAATGTGGTATATGTCTATGATACTATCTCATCTCTGTTACGCCTCTAATTGCTTCTTTCCTGCGCTTTCACGGTCTCTGCTAAATTGCCTTGTAAAACTGCATAAGTCTGGTATTCGTGCTGTGTTTCAGGCTCCCCGCCGCACTGCAACAGCTCCCTTGCTTGCTAAGTTATCCATACCATCACTTCACCAAGTCCTTTTACAGAAGCTGCTTGTATTTGTTTTCCGGTCTATACACGGATCTGCAAGCTCTCTCTTTCAAGATTATTTTGTATTACTTGCCCAGCCTCAGATACCACTTGCTGATCGTATAGTCACCCGTGGGCAGCTGCATAATTTACTTCGCATCCCATTCCTACCCAATCCTGCTGGGAGATGTTCTTCCAATTTCTGGGCAGCACCACATGGAACTCTCTACCTGATGCTACCCGCTCTCTAACAAACCTTGTTCATTTCAAAAAATCTCTTTCAGATCTTGATCTCACTTCACTCCATTAGCTATTGACACACGAGTACGTTCTGTCCCCTGTCCATCATCAATATTATCTACATGTACAACCACAACACACATAAAATACACTGCTGCATGGTATTTTTATAATTGTCCTGCTGACGGTCATGACATCTTATCATATTAATCTATCATACTATTATATTTTTCATCATAGCCTAGGAGCTGTGGCATCATTTATGATCCACAGCAAGAAGGCAGCAATGCCTGTACCTATGGTGAAGTAAAATAAAGGTAACATAACATAACATAACAAACAACCCTGAATTTTGACGGGTCTGTACGACTCATGGCTCTTGACCTTTGGTCGGTGTACGAGATGCACGGACAGTTTTCGTAGGGTGAGTACTTTTTCATGCAGTACTGAATGCGGCAAGTAGGACTCGCCCATCCGCCCCTCCCCAACGAAGCGTCGAGGAGGAAGGGGCGCTCTGGCGGGATTGTACGGTACTCCCTGCTATATATGGCTACCAAGAGCGTACGCAATCAGAATCCCGCGTACGCCAGTCACCTGGTCACCGTGCCTGCAGGGTACAACTCCCTTTTTTTTTGTTTTTTATAGTATATATATTTTTTTCTTAAGCCTCTTATACGGGCAATCACAGAACATGATTTCACTGGCCTGACCGGGGCAACAACTGCAAAGCAAAACAAAACAAAAAATGTAAATAAAAATAAAATGAAACTTTACAATCTGCACATAATGATAACTCCATTTTTGAGATAGTCTCTGTTGATCAGAGTACAACTTACTAGCCTGTTTGACCTTTTTTGGGTGCAGTCCTGTCACTCGAGTTGAACTCGAGTTGAACCTTGGTGTGAAAGTTCTCGCCTGCTGGCGTGGTGACCAGGTGATTTGGGCACCCAGGAGCAAGTGACCGCTTGTTCAACCATGTTCGATTGGGAATAAAGGAGGAACGCTGCATCGCAGCCTTTTCGGACCAAAACCAGTCGACTGAGCGTCCAAAAGACTACAACATATGGGCCAATCGCGGTCATCCGTGCTTTTATAAGAAGGAAATGGCGCTTTTAGTGACATTTTGCATACAAATCCCCATCTAGTAGGGCGCAGTCACCCAGTTTCGGTGGAAGTGCGCGAGTTCGATTGGGATTCAAGTAGGAAGGGAACGTCTCAGCTTTTTTGGACCAAGACCATTCGACTCAGCACCCCGAAGACTACAACTGGTGAAATTTTGATTTTTGCCTTAACTTCCCCTTTAAATTGCAAAAGAATGCTCTCCTTGGCTCGGCAGCTATCCTGCGTGAGGTCCTTGATTTGTAATGCTCTGGGGTGGGTGGTGGAGTTCTTTCGGTCCTATTTTCCTCCAAACCCTCTCGTGTTCCCTATGATCGATATTAGGGAGGTTTAGTTCCCACGTAATGGAAACGCGTACGTGGGTGATACACGTAAAGTGGATGAAGGGCATCCACGTTGCAATGTTGCGTTTAGTCACACGGAACAAACAAAAGCATGAAGCGAAAGGCCCAAACCTGGTCAAAGACGAAGCTACCCGGGCCTAAGAAGCTCATCGAATATTTTGATTTCGTGCTTCGGAAACTTCTTCAGCTGAGCACCCTCACAGCTCGCAAAATGCGCTCCATTCTGATTTTCACCCACGTTCTGGCGGAACGTGGGTGAGCCTCCATACACGGTATGTCGTGAATCAGAAAACGTCTGTACGTTATACATGTACCAGTAGCACAACAATGGTTCCCTCACTAGTGGGACCATTGTTATTAGGCTAGGGCCTGTTTTGGACTTCCCACTCTAAATAAAGAATACAAACAACAAACAAACAACAACGTTAAGTGAAGTGCTGGTGGTCGCAAGGGTTGGGTATTTCCCGCGAAATATAGTCCTGCGCGGAATGGTTTCCATGTCTGCGCTCTGTTTCCAATCGTTTTCACTGTTTTCACCGTTTACACGAGAACGAAAACGGTTCAAAACACTTTGAAGTGCGTTTCCATTTCGTTCCGTCTAGGCATCGTTTTCGGACGTTGTCATGTTGTTACATTCCAAGCCGTTCCGCTTATCGAGACAGATCAGATGCGGTAGAACCCTGGATATGAAAGGGCAGCCATACTTCACAGCATGCCGGTGCATGCAGATTTCTCTCAGGATACGACGCTTGACACGCGGCGATCTGGACACTCGTAAACAGCCAATTTGATAACAGTTTGACTGAGGCCTGGAAAGGGCAGCCATACTTCACAGCATACCGGTGCATGCAGATTTCTCTCAGGATGCGCCGCTACAATGCATCTGGACACTCGTAAACAGCCAGTTTGACTGAGGCCTGGTTTGACAGATTTGCATTGGCAAGTTGAGTGCTGTAGGAGTAACAGACAACCGCAAGGAGAGTCAATGATAAAGATTGCTCAACTTACCCTGTCCTTCACAGAGATCATGTCGGGTTGGAGATCTAGTAGATACTTGACGACTTCAAAATGACCTTTCCAGGCAACTTTGTGAACACGAAGGTGACCATCCTGTTTACAGGTAACACACATGACCAGACATTCCTATGCATTATCCATCAGATAATATCTACATGTATATTGAGTGTAGATGTACTGCACATCTCACTATGAAGTGATTTGTTCTCATCTACACACAGCACTCTTAACAAAAACAGATCCACTGGGCAGTGGGGTCACAGTGTTCGTTGGCCGAGCCACGCAACCATACTGCCCTGTAGCAGCGATGACAGCATACCTGCTCACTACCCGCCATCATCCATCCACTGGGCCACTGTTTGTGCTCTCAGATGAACAGAAGGTTACTCGTGCGGTATTTACCACCACTGTACGTTCATTGCTGGCAGCATCTGTCGTGCCAAACCTGCACCTGTATTCCGGGCACTCATTCCGCTTTGGTACGGATACGATAGCCGCAATGGCGGGTGTGCCCTACTCTCTGATCCGCGCCGCTGGACGCTGGAAGAGTGATGTATGTTTGCGGTACATGCGTATGCCAGCATCCCTTAAGTACAGTGTGTCGTCACAGCTTGCAAAGGTTAGCCATTTGGTTTGAATTTTGGCCTAGCAATTCTGAATATTTACGTAGTGTACTGGATTCGTGGATGTTCGCTCACAACTGGTTTGCCCTGTTTGCTTGCTTGCGAGTCAGTTGCGGAGTCATTACCTGTTCGCGACTCAGCAGAGTCTTTTCGCGTTGCGACTCATTTGCCGAGTCACGTGACATTGCACCAGTTGTTCTTATCCAGCACTCCACCTATCCAATTAACTCAACCAGACTATTCTGTACAAGGCATATGCATAGTGGTGGCCTGAGGAAGAGAAGGCTAGTTTGTGTGTTTCTGAACATTCAAGCGATGCCAACGCGAATCCCGCGAATTATTATTATTTAGACTATTCTGTGTGTGCTCGTTCATGCGTGGTGGTCCGCATGCACGCGCATGTACATGTCCGGCTGTGTGAAGCACGGGCTAATGGCGCACTAGCCAGTGGCTAGAGCGTGTAAGCGCCGCATGAACACCTGCCAGCTTGCAGCTTGATTACACTAATCAATCATGAAGATTCACGGCGCTAATCTACAGTGCTAGTACTGCTGCGAAATCGCGCCAAGAGAGGTTGCAGCTCACACCTCGTATTTCTTCTGCTCCAAACGTTTCCCACGTGCCTTGCTTTGAGTGTTGCCTTTGTGAAAGTAGAGTTCGCTGCTGTTGCCTGGCTTTCACAGTTTTGCTCCTACAGTCCATTCAGAAAATGATGAGCGCTGGCTCTGGAGAGCTCCCGTGTTTGGCGATTTTGTGGTACACTGTGCCCGCCGTGCGATTCGAAATTTGAAAACGGGTCCACAAAAGGCACCTCAACTGGGGTTCGAACAGCAAATGTGTTGTTATACAAGTGGAGTGAACGGCCTGGATTTTCATGGTTTTTACCCAATTCAGTGCTTTGGGGATAAAACCTGGTCGAAATCCTATTCTTGTTATGGCTTGCTTTTTGGAGAAATAGACTTCAAAAACACAATTGGAAGAGCATTCTATGGGGTATTGCCAAAAAAATTGTGACAACTCAAAATTTCACCCGTTTATGGCCAAAAGCTAGGATATCATCTTTTTCTGAATGGACTATAGCTTTTTCGTCTCCACCAACACCCACCCTATAGCTGTTGCTCTACATTAACATGTTGCTATATTCTCTGCAGCCTATGTGGTCTGCATCCGCTGTAACTTGCCATATTAAATTCTCAAAAACAAAAAAAACAAAAAACATACAAGTAAAATAAAACATTGGGGAGTGCGGATGTTCGCTCACAACTGGTTTGCCCTGTTTGCTTGCTTGCGAGTCAGTTGCAGAGTCATTGCCTGTTCGCGACTCAGTGGAGTCTTTTCGCGTTGCGACTCATTTGCCGATTCACGTGACATTGCACCAGTTGTTCGAATCCAGCACTCTACCTATCCAATTTAACTCAACCAGACTATTCTGTGTGTGCTTGTTCATGCGTGTGGGTCCGCATGCACGCGCATGTGCATGTCCGGCTGTGTGAAGCACGGGCTTACTGTCTTACAGGAAGAGTGCATTTTGCACTGAGAGACGGCGGGGGATTCCCAGTATAACTGTCTTACTGGAAGTCTGCATTGTGCACTGCGAGATAACTGCGGATTCCCAATATAACTGTCTTACTGGAAGAGTGCATTGTGCGCTGCGAGATGACTGCGGATTCCCAATATAACTGTCTTACTGGAAGAGTGCATTGTGCGCTGTTCAATGCAAGACGAACCCCTCTAGATCTGTCGTCCTGGATGATTGCGTTCTACACTGTGCGACGCCAGATGAATGCCCATATAACTGTCTCACTGGATGAGCGCTTTAATCACCGTGCCACGTAAGGCACGTCCAGCCCAGCAGTGTCCGCCACCTCCCAATATCAATGTCTTACTAGTTGACGTGTTGTGCAATGTACGATGTCTGTTGAGTCTCTGTACGATTGTCTCAATGAATGAGTGCATTGCACGACTTACAATGTTGGGTTGAGTCCCAGTAGAATGGTCTTACCGGATGTACGTATTGTTTACCGAGAGTTATATGTCGAGTTCCAGCATCATTGTATCTCATTAGAGGAGTGCCTTGCATACGGTTTGGGGTCAGCTGCGTCCTCGTCAAAATCTCTTACTGGAGGAGTTCATTCCAGTATATCTTATTCGTCCATCAGAATGTGTACTATACGATGTCAGACGAAGCCCAGTATGACAGTCTCTATGGATGGGTGCACTGCGTACTGTGTAATGTTCGCCACCTCCCAATATCAATGTCTTACTGACTCCTCCTCTATTTTAATGGACGGCATTCCTATTGCCTTTGGACGTTCTGCTAAGCATCTCGGCGTACAGCTCAGCGATGGTTTGAAGTTCCGTGACCACTTCCACACCATCTTCAGGAAGTTTCAGCAACGAGTCAACCTGTTATGTTTCATGGGCCGACATTTATCATCGTTTCATATTCTCCTCTTCTATAAGTCTTATGTGCGTCCGGCAATTGAATATGCCATTCCTGTCTGGTCATTTAGGCTCACATTTGCTCAGTTAGAGTCCCTTGATGTACTTCAGGCTAAGGTTTGCCGGCGACTCCTGAAGTCTGCGAAAATACCCTTTGATATCTATGAATCAAAATCCAATTTGAATAGATTGTGTCACTTAGAATCTCTGCAATTTCGCCGTGTCTTTTTATTTCTCTTGTTGTTTTATTTAAGTACATCAATTTCCACCCAGAATATCACTCTCGCTTTGCGATAACCATATCACGTAGTGCACGTAGGCCCAAAACGCTCATTTTTAAATCACATGGTCGTATTTTTTCATCCCTTTTCCTACAGAAAACTGGTTTTCTTTGGAATTGTCTTCCACCCTGATTGACAACTTAGATTCCCTATCTGAATTTAAGCGTCATTTACGTATTCACATTGCTAAGTATCAGTTCGACTGCACTGGTTGACCTTTGATGTGCAATCATTGATTTCCATGCTTGTTCTTTTCTTTACTGTCTTACCTTCTTTCCTTGTGTTTCTTATTATTCCTTTTTTAAGTCCAACATTTCACACTCACTTTGCGCACTTTCTCTCGCATCCTTAACTATGCTACTAGTACATACACAAATAGGAGATCCCCCAGATAGGCGTTAGCCTTTGGGTAATCCTGAAATACAGATTATTATATTATTAGTCTACGTATTGTGCAATGTGCGATGTCAGTTGTGTCTCTGTACGATTGTCTCAATGAGCGAGTGCATTACGCCACGCACAATGTTGGGTTGAGTCTCAGTAGAATGGTCTTACCGGATGTACGTATTGTTTACCGAGAGTTATATGTCGAGTTCCAGTATCATTGTGTCTCATTAGAGGAGTGCCTTGCATACTGGGTGGGGTCAGCCGTGTCCTAGTCAATATGTCTTACTGGAGGACATCATTCCAGTATGTCTTAGGCGATCATTAGATTGTGTGCTATACGATGTCAGACGAGGCCCCGTATAACAGTCTCTATGGATGGGTGCACTGGGTACTGTGTAATGTCCACCACCTCCCAATATCAATGTCTTACTAGTTGACGTATTGTGCAATGTACGATGTTAGTTGAGTCTCTGTACGATTGTCTCGATGAATGAATTTGTTGGCCACGTACCATGTTGGACGGGTCCCAGTAGAATGATCTTACCGGCTATACGTTTCGGTCACCGAGAGTTAAATATTGATTTCCAGTATCATCATCTGTCCTATTGGACGAGTGCCTAGCATACTGTGTGGTGTCAGCTGTATCCCAGTAAAAAATGTCTTACTGGCGGAGTTCATTCTCCACTGTGCGAAGTCAAATTAAGCCCACTGTACCAGTCCTATTAGACAGGTGTTCCATGCACTTTGCATAGTCAGATCAAACCTAACTTACAGGCTTATTGCATGAGCTCTGTGTGTGTGAGGCCTATTGAAGCCTGGCGGCAGTGTACGAATACTACTGGGTTAGTTCCAACAATTTTATACTGTGAATTCAATCATGCCGGCCCTATCGGTTTTCACTTGTGACGAGTCTGGTTGTGGCACAACCCCGTACATGATTCTTGCATCCAGATGGCTTACTCTGCTGTTCTGTGTGCTTTTCCTGCTTGTTCTTTCTCCTTTCTCTTCTCTACTCCCTGCTTTAGAGTACTTCAGGAGTTAGCTATGGGAGGATTGATTCTGTTCAGCCCAAACTGAACCGATATATCTGCTATCTGTGATCTTTATAGTCGCCACTTCCTGTTCAGTCAGGTTTGACAATTCAGATGCCTTGTTCATGTGCACTGCGTGGACGTATCACTATCATCTACCTGTAATGCGGCCAGCACTGTGTTATAGATTGATCTATTATCAAGAGTTAATATTTGTCGTACGATCTACGTTCTACTACGTCTCTCGTTCTACGTTCCTTTTCATGCATGCATGATGAAGACTGACGATGTTTTACCATCTGATGAATCAGTCTTCTTCTGCATTACGTCTGCATGGCTGACGTGTGTTTTACTTTGGTACGAGCTGACGAGTCCTATAATACTGTCGTGTCATGGCGCCATTAGTGCCACGACAGCACTGACGTGTCTCTGCTGCTTATCTCTCCATGATTGCCTTTTACATGTTCACTTCTATAATTATCCTAGAACAAACCAGGTGGTGTTTCCTGTTGTGGTATACGCGAGTTGCATGGACTAAATCTTGCATGCGTACGTTATAACAATTGGCGACGAAGATGAGCGTTTGTAGTAACCTGAGCGGAGCCTACAAGCTTCCAGTTTTCGAATACCGGGGCACGTCAGCAGAAGTGTCCTCTCGCTGGAAGAAATAGTTACGAAGTTTTTCTTACATGGCTGAAGGCGAAGGGATTACGGATCACAAACGGTTGAAAAACTTATTGCTGCATACTGCCGGAACAACGGTTCAGGACTTATTAATTTTGAAGACCTCGTAGATCCGCAGGCGTCGGCTCTGCCTGCGGATGAGAACGAGTACTAGCAACAGGTTACGTTACGGAAACTGAACGAACACTTTTCAGCTCCGTAGTGTTTGACAGCCAAGCCGGAAACGGGCCGGTCTGGAATTAGGACAGTAGTGTTAGTGGCAGTGTAGGGTAGCATAGTGTAGAAGGGTAGCGTAGTGTAGGGGTGTCATTAAGGATGACAGTTGGAAAATAGTTGTCGCGGGCCCGCCAAGAAAGAAGCGATCGGGGTTCTTTGTGGGCAACTTGAGCCCCGACTGTACGGTGGACAGCCTCACTGAGTTTGTACACTGTAGGTCGGAAAGCGTGGGGACGCCTGTCAAAGCCCGCCAATGCAGCCTACACACAGCCGGAAACGGGCAAGTGTCCGCCAGAATATCAGTTGATGCCACCTCCAAGCTGACAGTGATGTCAGCCAATTTCTGGCCAAGGCCGCTCTACTGTAGGCCGTGGAGATTCCACACCTCCACAAATGCAAATGCAGCCAAAAGCATCAGCAGCAGCAAGAGCAGCAGTCACAACAAGCACAACAACAGCAGCAGCAACGCAAACAACAACACCAGCAGCAGCACCAGCAGTCGCCGCAGCAGCACCAGTGGTAACCGCAGCAGCACCAGCAGTCGCCACAGCAGCAGTAGCGACAGTAGCACCAACCAGCTGGAAGCACAGCAGCATGATCAAGAGCAACAGCAACTTGGGATTGGCGCCACAATAAACGACTTCCTGAGCGCGAGTCGTGGCCTGTCCGTTGCCGCTGCCGGCACACCTGTAACCCCCCCCCCCCCCCTTCACAGCCACAAAGTTCCTCTGCGGAACGGTGACCAGATTTGCTGCCGCGGGATGCAAAGCGAGCTGCCCTGCATGGTGCGCAGCTACCCCAGCAGGATACACAGACCCACGAGCCCACCACCCAATGTAGGCCATGCACCAACCCAAACAACGCCAACGGTCACAATGAAAACTAAGGCCCCCTCACTCCGTCTCCTGCTCACGAATGCATTCAGCATCTACAACAAACTGGATAAGCTTCAGCATACTCTGAAAAGCTTGCATGTAGACATCGCTGTCGTCACCGAAACCAAATTATCGCCCGACAAGGCTACAGTTGCCGAAGTCTCAATCCCTGGCTATTACCACCCCCCCCCCCCCAATACGTCGAGACCGGACAGCGCAAGGCGGCGGAGTCGCCATATGGCTGAAAGAAAGGATGGCGTACAAACAACTGGACATCAGCTCTGAGTGTGAAACTCTTTGACTTAGTGTTGCTGCACCGTCAGGCATGAAATTTGGCATCTGTGCTGCCTACAGACCTGGGACGAGTGCAGACAGCGTCTGCAGTATCTTCACCGAGCTGGAATCTTACATCGACAAAGCCAGGCAGTCCTGCTCACACATGGTCAATGCCTGCAATGTTGTGGGCTCGAACTTGAGCCTCCACCTGCTTCCCCATGCTGCCAGTGAGTCTACTGCCTGCTGGAGGATTGCTGTCTCTTCTGTCAGTCTGAGTGGGGTGGTGATGCACTTGTAGAGAGTTGTGTCGTCGGCGTATACAGCCAGCTTCGCCTCATCAGGCAGGTGGTCTTCTGCGTCGTTGACATACAGAAGGAAGAGGGTGGGGCCGAGGATGCTGCCCTGCGGCACGCCAGATTGGATTCGGTGGGTCGGTGAAGACTGGCCGGCTCTGACGACACGGATGTGGTGGTCTGTCAGGCATTATCGCCCCTCCCCGCGAGACACACAAAGATTCACCTAGGGTTCCCTGTAACAAGGCCATGCCTGTTGGGAAACGCCAGATTGGATTCGGTGGGTCGGTGAAGACAGCTCTGACGACACGGATGTGGCGGTCTGTCAGGCATTATCGCCCCTCCCCCCGAGACACACACATCATGGCACCATAGACTTGCCAGAAGCGCGGCGGTGTAGTGATTTACAGCAGGTTGCAACTTGGGTTTAAGCGGATGTTGATTCAGCACATCGACCTGGAAATGGTTTGGTTGCGTTCCAAAAAACGAGAAGCAGGTGAATCATTCCTCATTGGCTGTCTCTTCAGGCCACCGTCCGCACCGGCGGCTTTTTGGCAATCTTTACAGCAAGTCATGTATGACATTCAGGGCGAAGATCTCATCCTGATGGGCGACTTAAATGTTGATTTATTGTCCCCTGAAACGCATCATTTTGACAATTTGAACACATACTTGCTACTTCCCTTGATCTGAAGAATACGATTACGCACCCTACACGGATCACACCTACATCTAAAACACTTCTCCACTGTGTACTAACGACCATGGATTTTGTTGAGCACGGAAGCGTTCACTCCTGTGAGTTCACCGATCATGAGTTTGTTCACACCAGCATTATTTTTCCGAAGTCAATTCCAACACAAGGACAATTATATCGATCCCGACGCCGTGATTACAGTAAGGCCTCTGCCTCTGATCTCTCCATTTATTGTCAATTTCTGATCTCGGGTCCTTCTCGTCCCCGTCGGTCGATGTCATGCTAGAAGAGTGGCAAGGAAAATTTGAAGACGCCTTGGATGTGGTTGCACCCTACATAACATCACGGAGACAATCCCCTGGAAAAAGGAAGAAGTGCCCATTCATGACACCGGAGTTACTAGCTCTCATTAGGCGACGTAAAACCGTCTACAGAAAGTACCGCTCGTCTGACTGCAGTAGTACAGTTCTACAGAAGGAGTTCAAAGTTTTGCGCAGCAAATGCAATAACCTTTATAGCCAACTCCGAAATGCCCACTTTCGCTCCATCTGCGACGATTACCGGCGAGACCCTAGGCGTCTTTGGAGCACCATCAACTCAGTCACCCAGCGCACAAACCCAAGAGCTGAGCCTCTCGTCCAGGCAGATACCTTGAACAGGTATTTCCATAGTAATGTGTAAGATCCGAACCCGACTTATGTTGTTCCAAGTGGTAACTCAAGACCGTGTGACTTGAACGAGTTTCGCCCTATTTCTGAGGATAAGGTACTTCAGCACCTTCAGAAACGCGACGGTACGAAAGCGCCTGGGCCAGATGGTCTCCTCCCGAGCATCCTGAAGGCCGTTGCACCAGTTATCGCCTTCTCCCTCACTCTAATATTTAATACCTCTTTGTGCATTGCTGTGTTCCAGACACAATTCAAGTTGGCTAATGTTGAAATCCCGTATGGGCGATCCTACTTCTCCTTCGAACTATCGTCCTGTGTCACTCACGTCGATTCTGGCTAAGACTCTGGAGCGCCTGGTTCTAAGTCAGGTATGTGACAGTTTGACCATCGAAAATCACCTCCACGATCACCAATTTGGGTTCCGACCAGCTCGTTCCACGACACAATGCTCACACTTGCATTAAATGATTGGAAACTGGCCCAGGACCGCGGAGAGACTACCAGTGTAGCCTTTGTCGACCTCTGCAAGGCGTTTGATCGCGTCCAGCATCAAAAGTTACTCGTTGCGCTCCATGGCATGGGTGTTCATGCAAGCGCCCTGCGTTTGTTTGCGTCGTACCTCGTGGGGAGATCTCAGCGTGTCGTCACGCAAGCCAGCCAGTCTTCAAGTCTTGCAGTGTCTCGAGGAGTTCCTCAGGGAAGTATTTTAGGCCCTACCCTTTTTAATGTCTACCTGAGGGACCTTCCCCGGCTTGTGGAGACGGCGGGTTTCAAAATTACTCATGTTCGCAGATGACAAGACAGTCTACTCTAGTGATCCGTCGAAGGCACGTTCCGAAGCCAAGTTGTCATCGGCACTGGAGATACTAAACAACCACCTTGGCTCCATTGGCATGCAGATAAATACCGACAAAACCGTTGTCATGCAAACCCATCCCAAACGTGCCACAGGGAGTCAGCAACAACAACAAAGGCAACAACTGCAATCACCTTGTCAAATGTTACGCTAGGGGAAGTGGAAAGCACCAGATGCCTAGGAGTCGTTGTTGACAATAAGCTGTTCTTTGACCAACACATTAACAATGTCGTCCGGAAAGCCTCACGGAAGATCGGTGTACTGCGTCGATCTTTCCGCCAGATGAACCTGTTTGCCCGCCGTACTTTCGTTGTCGGTGTTATTCAGCGTGATCTAGAATATGCTCTCCCTGTACACCTTTCGTTTATATCCGCTAAAAATAGAAACAAGCTAGCCTCACTCCACCGGCGCGCTGTACGAGTTGCTTGTGGCGCATCACCCCAAGCTAATATCACCCCACTTCTTCACCACCTCAATGTTTCCTCTTTCCAATATCGATCAGTATTTTTGTTCCTTGTATTCATTTTCCACTGTTACTGTCTTAAGCCGGCTGTTTGCTTGCGGTCCCTCTTTCCCATCTGTACGTCTACCCGAACTACTCGCGGCTCAACAACTCATAACATGAGTATCAATCGCTATAGATCTATGTCTGGCATTCTGTCCTTTTCAAGTAAATCGGCTCTTGTTTGGAATTATTTACCAGACGACCTGAAGTCCTGCACTACTATCGCAGATTTCCGCGTCAAATTGGCTATTTGGCTAAAAGACAGCTTAAATCTTAATCATTGTTGTGATTTGCTTTCAAGCAATGTGAATAATCAGTAAACTGATGTTGTTTTTTTTGGTTTCCCGTTCTCGGGGCCTTCTATTCGGTACTCTTTGTAGTTGTACTTCTGTACTGTTGAGCTATCCGAATTCAAATAAACATTAAAAAAAAGAATGGGGTTGCAATTTGTTGTTTTTGCCATGTGATTGTGCAATCAAGAGTGAAACCAGGACTGCCTGCTGCTCCTCGTTGCTAGTGTAGTATCCCTGCCCGACCAATACGGAAGTAGTACGGAACTAATACGGAGCTTTGCCTGATGTATATTTAGTGTATCTCCGTATGTAAGCGTACGGCGTCTGCTGCATAAAAGCGGCTGCGCATTTCGGTTTTGATGAAGATGAGAGATTTTGATAATAACGAGCTATTCAACCTCCAGGTGTGCACCGGAGAGAACGTCAGTTATTTTGCCGCTTCTTCTTTCACTAATAATTATATCTCAGGTGTGTACCTGAAAGTAGAATAAAAGTAATTGTTGTTGATTTCACCGCGCCTACCACTCGGCTACCCATTACATTGGTGGCAGCGGTGTAGTTTTAAATAAAACAACGTGATTCGACCCCAGACTCCGATGGCTCAACCCGCTACAGCTCCGTGCGACGAATCAAGATGAGAATCATGCTTCTTGCCTTCCTCGGCCTGGCACTGCTTATTAGCCTGCAGCTCAGTCAGGGTGCTAGCGTGGATCACCCTTCTCTCCGCACGGCACACACTGGAGACTCGGATGGCGATTCCAACCGACCCGCTACCTACATGTATACTACCGGTGGTGATGGCGAAGCTGATGAGGACGACGACATGCAGGCTGCTGACCAAGACAAGGAGGGTATTCCCCAAGACCAGCAGCGTTTGATTTTCGCCGGCACGCAGTTGGCAGACGGCCGAACCCTGAGTGACTACAACGTTCAGCAGGAGTCCACTATTCACTTGGTACTTCGTCTCCGTGGTGGGATGCAGATTTTCGTCAACACTATTCCTGGCTAGACCATCACTCTTTACGTCGCGCAAAGCGATGCTATCGACAATGTGAAGACCACGATTCGAGGAGGGAGATCAATCAGGTCATTTGTCTGACGCCGAGCTAGCCGCTCTGAGTGACCGGCTCAACCAAGATGAAGATAAAACCTGGCTTGCCCTCCGCCGTAGCTCCAGCCGATAACGATAACGCTGATTATAGGTATGGCATTTTCTTTCCTCTCTTCCTTCAGTCTCCCTGTTCTTTTCAGTCTTCCTTTATGCGAGTGTGTGAATCCAGTTTAGTTTGGTAGACGTCTGATCATGGTGAGCCACGGTTTACCCAGCTAACGTGGGACAATGTGTGTGACAACGCCCCTTATAGTTATAGTGTATTCAGTTCGGTTTTTGAACTGCGATGTTCCTGGCGGGTTGTGCCAGCGTAGTGCAGCAAGAGTGCTGTGGTTTCAGGTCCTATTTGGAGGACAGTTCTTTCCCTTTTGACCCCGTGAGATCATGTGAACCTGGTGTGCTTTTACTTCTATTTTATGATTTGTTATCAGTTCATTTCTTCTGTCTACTCTAAACGTTATCATTTCCGATATAATTTGCCATCTTCCGGTTGACGCTGTTGTTCGTAACTCCTCACTAATTTTTTGAAAATCACGAGGGCGTGATTATCTGTAGGAAGGGAGGGTGTAGTATCCCTGCCCGACCAATACGGAAGCAGTACGGAACTAATACGGAGCTTTGCCTGATGTATATTTAGTGTATCTCCGTATGTAAGCGTACGGCGTCTGCTGCATAAAAGCGGCTGCGCATTTCGGTTTTGATGAAGATGAGAGATTTTGATAATAACGAGCTATTCAACCTCCAGGTGTGCACCGGAGAGAACGTCAGTTATTTTGCCGCTTCTTCTTTCACTAATAATTATATCTCAGGTGTGTACCTGAAAGTAGAATAAAAGTAATTGTTGTTGATTTCACCGCGCCTACCACTCGGCTACCCATTACACTAGTATTGAAGAAGAAAAAAAATCGTCACCATGGTATTTGCGCGGCTTGGTACAACTTGTACAAATTTACGGGCAACTCTTGAACCTTTGTACAACTTTGCTGTAGAAGAGGTCAAAATCGTACACCAAATCTTTTGTCCCAACCCAAAAGTTGAGCCGAGCTCAACTTCTGCGATGGGCCATTTGCGGCAGTTGCATGGGCTGCGAGATGACTGTGATTTCGGGATTCCAGGTTTCGCGGCCGTCGCATCGTGTGTCACATCACAAAAATGCTTCTGTCAATCCCGCTTTATGTTCAATTAGACGGATAACCAATATAATCGTTTCAGCCCTAATATATACATGTACACACAAACATGCACATACCCTCCCCCCCCCCCATAAACCAACACACACACACACATGTACACGCATACACACCGTGTACCATGTATACGCCCGTCACAAACGACATTTATGTGGGAGACTTCCGTGATTAGCATCCATTTGCTTTTGGAGAATCCTTTAAAAAAAAATACAAAACAATACAAGAGAAGCACGAAAACCTGCGAAATGTACTGGAGGTGCACCCGAAGATTTTCACTTATAGCAACGACAGCGGACAAGATCTGAATGAAACTGATCGAGACTAGCAATTAATAACTGCCGAATCAACACAACTTGTGAAGCTATGAGAATCGAACACCAATGCACACGTGGTATACACAACACAGAGTACAGCAGCATAGAACGGCGAAGAGAGTTGACAACACTTGCTGTATGCACACACGCACCCACGCACGCACCCCCCCCCCCCCCTCACCCCTCCCCCACACACAAACACACATACCCCAGGACATATATTTACATCACTTTAGTATGTAGGGAGGGCCATAGCATGGACCCAAGAGTGGATGGTGTGCCATGGTCTGCTTTACTGGCAGATGGTGGAATCAGTAAGGTCTGGTCTGGATGTCTGCTGCCCCGACCCATCTGGCCAGGCTCGACCGCATTCAGCAGAAGGCAATGGCCATCATAGGACCAGATGTGTTCCTCCAGAGTCTGGCTGCACGACGCACTCTCTCTCTCTCTCTGGGCTGTGCTACATGTACAAGCTTCAGTGCATCGAAAGCCCACAACAGCTGACCAACATTGTCCCATCAGCTGCACCCACTGTGGCTCGTCCGCGAACCCGACACACACATGCGGTGACCCATCCTCACGAGCTCCTCAATACTCTACCACCAGCTGCACCGGAGTACATCAGGCGGTCCTTCCCGTTTGCCCACATCAGTTTGTGGAATCAACTGCCACCCTCTCTGTTCCAGCCACCAATGTCCCTGCAACGGCTGCACTGCTTCAGGGCAGCTGCATGGAAGCACTTGCTACACACTGACTGGCTGTGGGCTACAGACCACCTCTGAAAGCCACTGCTGCACAAACCTGCGACGAAGTTGCCAGCCACTCTGGTCTAGATTCACCCTGCCGTATCACTCGAGAGCTACCCACACATCTCTCAATCTCCCCCTTTTTCCGCTATTATTATTATTATTATTCCCTTCTTGTGTTGTCTTGTTTTTATTTCATTTTTTGTCTTAAGTCACTTTCTTATGTTGGCTCATTATAAACTTATGATTAATTTTGATGCATACATGGCACTGTGACGCCGAGACCCATGGTCGGCAGAGTCCATGTATTTCATCAGCACAGCTATTTTTGTATTGTATTGTATTGTATTTATTTAAAAGGATTCTCCAAAAGCAATTAAAGGGGAAGTTAAGGCTAAAATCAAAACCTTCACCAGTTGTAGTCTTCGGGGTGCTGAGTCGAATGGTCTTCGTCCGAGAAAGCTGAGACGCTCCCTTCCTACTTTAATCCCAATCGAACTCGCGCACTTCCACCGCAACTGGGTGACTGCACCCTACTAGAATGGGATTTGTATGCAAAATGTCACTAAAAGTAAAAGCGCCATTTTTCGTTCTTATAAAAGCACGGATGACCGCGATTGGCCCATATGTTGTAGGCTTTTGGACGCTGAGTCGACTGGTTTTGGTCCGAAAAGGCTGAGATGCAGCGTTCCTCCATTATTCCCAATCGTACATGGTTGAACAAGCGGTCACGTGCTCCTGGGTGCCCAAATCACCTGGTCAATACTCCAGCAGGCGACAACTTTCACACCAAGGTTCAACTCGAATTCAACTCGAGTGACAGGACTGCACCCAAAAAAGGTCAAACAGGCTAGTAAGTTGTACCCTGCAGGCACGGTGACCAGGTGACTGGTGTACGCAGGAGCACGTGACCGCTTGTTCAACCATGTTCGATTGGGAATAAAGGAGGAACGCTCCATCGCAGCCTTTTCGGACCAAAACCAGTCGACTCAGCGTCCAAAAGACTACAACATATTGGCCTGAACATATTGGCCAATTGTGATCATCCGTGCTTTCATAAGAACGAAATGGCGCTTTTAGTGATAATTATTTTGCATACAAATCCCCATCTAGTAGGGGGCAGTCACCCAGTTTTGGTGGAAGTGCGCGAGTTCGATTGGGATTAAAGTGGGAAGGGAGTGTCTCAGCTTCCTTGGACCACGACCATTCGACTCAGCACCCCGAAGACTACAACTGGTGAAATTTTGATTTTAGCCTTAACATCCCCTTTAAGGTGGCTCACACCCTCTGCGCGCGCATCGTTTGAAAAGTGTAGATTTTCAGTAAATGTTCGGTAGTGATGATTTTTGTGCGATCAATCGTTGTAGGAAACGTCTTCTCTCTTTTCTGCAATTCTGGCGACCTAGCTAGAACCTGCTGCTAGTGTCCCTCTTCACTCGTTCTTTCTATGAAAGGGGAAGGCAGCACTCGCAGAAGATTTTCCAAGAATGCAATGTCGACTGGTGCTCGTACTATAAGAAGGGAGAAATCAAAGTCCGCTCTTGAATCATGCCTGAGTCTTAGAAAATTATTTCTGAATACGCTTGTGTAGATTTCCTGCCAGTGCCACTGACATCTCGCGACCTTCAAATATAACTTGCTCGATCATCTCCCGCACTGACTGGCAAATTCGTCAGGTAGCTGTGGATGGATCGATTCAGGGAGATCGAAGGTAAATACATCGAAGCACTTCAAACACGTTTCAAGACGCACTTCAAATTTTGTAATTGTGTCTTGAAAATTGTTCAGAACAATTCGTACTTCAATACGCTATTGAATTGTATCCTCTGCTTGGGAGTCTCGACTGTTTTATTGCTGGATGGCTTTCCTCAACACCGTTCACTGTACATGTATCGCGGAACGCAGATTGGATGGCATTGGAGGTGAATTTAATAATTTGTGACTGTGTCATCAACCAAGTGAGGGCATCAAAATATCAACAGGGACGCTCCGAAAATCACAAACGCTGCGAAATAGATATGAAATGGTCTTACACACTGGTGGGTATTCCACATTCATTGTGTCATATCTTTAGACTGTCCGAAAGTTTGTCGTGTGTATACATATACAAATTTATTACGTATGCAATATTAGGCAATCTACATGTACATATATATGTGTGTGCACTCACTCCTATGACATAGAACGACAGTTCAGGCTATGTAAAGTCGCACGAATGTGTGTCACCCGGGTGTGTACATGCATGCTCTCCTGTCGGCGTTTTGTGTGCGCGCATGGCATGGCATAACGCCGTTCAATATGACTAGTGTTGAACCGTGGTTATTTGCCCCCACCCCCTCTTTTTTCTGCTTGCGTTGGATCAGCAACTAATGACATAAACTCGGTTGTTGAAAACGAGTGCCATGCACCACAATGGATTGACAAGAATATAATACAAGTAGCACTGTAAAAGCGCTGGTAATACTCATGTTGCAGCCATGTCAGTTGTGATTAGCTTTCCAAGTCAAGCCTGCTGCAGAAATTATTGCACTCTGAGTCTGACCAGCTGGAGTGGCCCAGGACTGCAGGTTGTGGAGAACAGGAGTGATGCTTGTATATACGCTTGTACAAATATTTACATGATGTACTTCGAAGTAACGTTAGGTGTATTACTTGTGTGTTCTTCTGCCTGTGCGCGTGTACATGTGCTGGTCAGTGTGGAACCGCCATTCATATCAGATCATACAGCTGCTATCAGTCTTAGCAGCTTATATCTGGCAAATAGGGTTTTAGTGGCTCGATTTGGCTTACTGTGTTCAACAGAGTGGCATTGCACACAGCTACTTGATGTAATACAGTGTAGTAGCATCTTGGAAATTTTATATTTTTGATAGTTAGCTTCGGTAGAAACTTCGCCAGTGTGGCTCTTAGCTTCATTGCCACGGAGACTAAGCATTCAAGTAATGCACGAAGAACAGTGGCTAGATGTGAAGTGAAAAGCCATTGGACAATACCCAGTGGAATACGCATTTAGTATAGAAGTATTGCTTGCTATGTTGGCAGCAAACACTGTATAATATAATGATTACATTACCAGTAGAAAGTGCCCAATGTGCATTGCTTCAGCACTATGTTTTGTACAAAGCAGTCAACAAATTCCACATCACTATCGGCTTCATGTTGGCAAAAGTTGTGAAAAACATTAGAGCATACATGTACACTCAATACACATACTCAGCTACATGTGGGGCATTTAGTATGTGGGCGACTTCAAAAGTTCTATTTTGGTAGTTTGCTTTCCGTAGAAGCTGTCTAACTTGATCCAAAGCTCTACTACTATGTTCCGAAGATGGTGTAATCAAGTAAAAATGGTCATCTTCTAGCAAAATTCTACCCACTTCTACAGCTAATGCTGATATTTAGCAAGTATACTACTGTCCTGATGTTCGACATCAAGAAAAATGTGGTAACTACCAGTGCTACGGCCAAAAAGTGGTTTTCCGGCATTTTTTGGCCTAAATTGGCATATTGTGAGTATGCTATGTTTGGCCCCTCCCCCGAGTGAAACCGGCAGGTAAAACTTGATAAAAATTTGTCTCCGTACACAAGATATCCAACGGAACAAAGTACAATCGTTTGTAGGCACGTTTCAAACCCAAAAAATTGGACCCGAGGGGTAGGAGCCACCTTAACTGGCATTGTGGATAGCGCCTACCCAGTCCAATGTCCTTTTTGTCTTTCAACATGATTTGTAGGTTTGTCTTCTCTTTAAACAGAAAAAGGTTAAGTTCTGTTGCTCTGGCCTGGCGCGAATGACTAGATGCTACTTGTTGCGATCAAATATATCGCTCAAACCGTTTTCCGGAAAAATATTCTAAAGGAGAATCAAGGATAGAGATTGCCCGACTTACATGTACATCGTTCTTTACAGAGATCGTGTCAGGTTGGAGATCTAGTAGTAGATACTTGACTACTTCGAGATGTCCATTCCCGGCAGCGCAATGTACAGGAAGGTCACCGTTCTGTGTACAGGTAACACACATGACCAGACATTCCTATGCGTTATCCATCAGAAAAGTACTTATATTGGGTATAATGCACAATCCACTACGAAGCGAGGCAGTCTCACGCACAACATTGTGATAAGTCAATTGACAAACTGGTTACAAGCTAGTGCTGGAAACCCCCAATACATGCTTTAGTGCTGGGCACGAGATTGGTTAGTTAGCATACTGTTTGAGCCAAAGTAATGTTGCAATATTCCTCTTGTGGTTTGAGGGGCATATGATGGGTGCAAGTATACAATACTAAAAACACTTTTGAATCAAATTAGAGGCCACATGCCACGTACTGCTCTTTTCTCTCCGAAACTCAACACTTGCAAGCCAGATATGCTTTGTGCAGCCATCAGTGCCGGGAAGCAGAGTCACCAATATTCACAGGTACTTTTGCAGCAAATAATCGGTTTCGTAGCTGTTTCAGCCTGATACTTCCCAGCAATCGACATAATTATATCAAGCACAGTAGTCCACATTGGCAAGAAGAGTGTTGTAGGAGTAATAGACTACAGCAAGGAGAGTTAATGATAGAGATTGCTTTAACTTGCCCTGCCCTTCACAGAGATCATGTCGGGTTGGAGATCTAGTAGATACTTGACGACTTCCAGATGTCCATTCCCGGCAGCGCAATGTTCAGGAGTGTCACCGTTCTGTGTACAGGTAACACACATGACCAGACATTCCTATGCGTTATCCATCAGAAAAGTACTTATATTGGGTATAATGCCCAATCCACTACGAAGCGAGGCAGTCTCACGCACAACATTGTGATAAGTCAATTGACAAACTGGTTACAAGCTAGTGCTGGAAACCCCCAATACATGCTTTAGTGCTGGGCACGAGATTGGTTAGTTAGCATACTGTTTGAGCCAAAGTAAAGTTGCAATATTCCTCTTGTGGTTTGAGGGGCATATGATGGGTGCAAGTATACAATACTAAGAACACTTTTGAATCAAATTAAAGGCCACATGCCACGTACTGCTCTTTTCTCTCCGAAACTCAACACTTGCAAGCCAGATATGCTTTGTGCAGCCATTAGTGCCGGGAAGCAGAGTCACCAATACTCACAGGTACTTTTGCAGCAAATAATCGGTTTGGTAGCTGTTTCAGCCTGATACTTCCCAGCAATTGACATAATTTTATCAAGCACAGTAGTCCTCATTGGCAAGAAGAGTGTTGTAGGAGTAACAGACTACAGCAAGGAGAGTTAATGATAGAGATTTCTTTAACTTACCCTGCCCTTCACAGAGATCATGTCGGGTTGGAGAACTAGTAGATACTTGACTACTTCCAGATGTCCTTTCCCAGCAGCGCAATGTACAGGAGTGCCACCGTTCTGTGTACAGGTAACACACATGACCAGACATTCCTATGCGTTATCCATCAGAAAAGTACTTATATTGGGTATAATGCACAATCCACTACGAAGCGAGGCAGTGTCACGCACAACATTGTGATAAGTAAATTGACAAACTGGTTACAAGCTAGTGCTGGAAACCCCCAATACATGCTTTAGTGCTGGGCACGAGATTGGTTAGTTAGCATACTTTTTGAGCCAAAGTAATGTTGCTATATTCCTCTTGTGGTTTGAGGGGCATATGATGGGTGCAAGTATACAATACTAAGAACACTTTTGAATCAAATTAGAGGCCACATGCCACGTACTGCTCTTTTCTCTCCGAAACTCAACACTTGCAAGCCAGATATGCTTTGTGCAGCCATCAGTGCCGGGAAGCAGAGTCACCAATATTCACAGGTACTTTTGCGGCAAAAAATCGGTTTGGTAGCTGTTTCAGCCTGATACTTCCCAGCAATTGACATAATTATATTAAGCACAGTAGTCCTCATTGGCAAGAAGAGGTAGGAGTAACAGAATACTGCAAGGAGAGTCAATGATAGAGATTGCTTTAAGTTACCCTGTCCTTCACAGAGATCATATCGGGTTGGAGATCTAGTAGATACTTGACTACTTCAAAATGACCTTTGCAGGCAACTTTGTGAACACGAAGGTGACCATCCTGTTTACAGGTAACACACATGACCAGACATTCCTATGCATTATCCATCAGATAATATCTACATGTATATTGAGTGTAGATGTACTGCACATCTCCTATGAAGTGATTTGTTATCATCTACACACAGTACTCTTAACAAAAACAGATCCACTGGGCAGTGGGGTCACAGTGTTCGTTGACCGAGCCACGCAACCATACTGCCCTGTAGCAGCGATGACAGCATACCTGTTCACTACCCGCCATCATCCATCCACTGGGCCACTGTTTGTGCTCTCAGATGAACAGAAGGTTACTCGTGCGGTATTTACCACCACTGTACGTTCATTGCTGGCAGCATCTGCCGTGCCAAACCTGCACCTGTATTCTGGGCACTAATTCCGCTTTGGTGCGGATGCAATAGCCGCAATGGCGGGTGTGCCCTACTCTCTGATCCGCGCGGCTTGACGCTGGAAGAGTGATGTATGTTTGCGGTACATGCGTATGCCAGCATCCCTTAAGTACAGTGTGTCGTCACAGCTGGCAAAAGGTTAGCCATTTGGTCTGAATTTTTGTCTAGCAATGGCACCTATGCATAAAACATGGCGGCCAGGTCGCCATCGCGACTTCGCACCTTTGTGCGGGGCAACTTGCTCGACGCGAGGCTCTCCTTTGTTTTCAGTCGTTGCAGTGGGAGACAGTTTCGATATTAGTTGACAGGAAGATGGCAGTCAGTCAGGATTTTTCCCAGCTCTCCTTGAACCTTCTGAAGGTGAAGTGTGGAGAGTATGGTCTCAAGAAGTCGGGAAAGAAAGCCGATCTAGTTGCGAGGTGAGTTGTTTTCTTCCCACAACAAAATCTTATTTTTTTGAAATTATTTGTGAATCTGAGTTTGTTATTTATCTGCTCGTGTCGTTTACAGACTTGCTCAGCATTTCTCTGAAGGCGACGGTGATGGCAAGGAAGGGCCACCTCCGCCAGCTGCAGCGCTTGCTGTTATTCCCCACGACCCTCTGGATTTTCCTGTTACTGGGTGGCAGCCGATTAAATCTGCGAGTGGAAGGCTACTCTCCCTGTCGTTCTCCATGCAAACTATGGTTTCTTATTTCGTGGACACTATGACCAGCGATGGACCTGCCAAGAATTTCAAAGCGCTTGCTGCCACTGATAGCAAGTCAATTCGTCTGTATCGAGCAGGTTATGTCCAGAAAATCGAACTGATGAAGGCCAACAGCCGTGTGTACTACCGTGCCCGCTGTCAGCCTGAAATGAAGACCAAAGCTGACTACAAACTTCGGCTCGTTGCTCAGTGTGACTCAGGATCTGCCACCAGTGTTGTTGGTGCTCAGTGCACTTGTCCTGCTGGCAAGGGTGTTACTGCCAGTTGCAAGCATATAGCTGCACTGATGTATGGCTTGTCCGAGTTCACTCTGCTTGGGTTTAGTGACGCTCCGACGTGCACGGACATGCTGCAAAAGTGGAACCAGCCTCCTGCAGGTGCAGGTAAAAAGAGTGAGCCCATGCTGGTTCAAGACATGGAGTGGCGTAGAGGTGGCAGTACCACTGACAAATCTGCGCCAAAGAAACGTAAGCATTCTGCTGCAGAAGTACTTGACCCTCGTGCTGTTGCAAAGCGGATGGACTTTGCCCGGCGTGTGGAGGAATACGCCAACTCAACCATTCACTCCAACTCCATCCACCTAGCATTGCCTCTTGTTGCTGGTAGCTCAGGATTTGCTGCTAAGCAGAAGGAGGACAGGTTGCACAGAGCCCAAGCGCAGAAAAAGGAGAGACTGGCTAGGGCAGGGGAACAGAAGGACAAGTGGCAGGTTGAGCACAGCAGATCAGGTGATGTGACACCTGTGCCATCTGACTGCGAGTGGCTAACTGAGGACAAGCAGATGCTGTGGTACGAGTCCAATGTCATACTTACTTGTGAAGAAGTCAATGCCCTGCAAGAAGCCACTGCATCCCAAACAACAAGTGAACTCTGGAGAAATGAACGAAAGAAGCGTATTACAGCTTCCATTGCCCATACTGTAGCTCATCGACGACCTCAGACTGACCCGTCATCCCTCATAAAAACTATCATTGATCGGCCGGCGTTCACCACTCCTGCAACCAGATGGGGGATTGATCATGAAGAAGAGGCACGATGTGCCTACGTAGCCCACCAAGCCAAGTCTGGCAAGCTGATAGATGTTGTTGCATGTGGCTTATTTGTGCATGCTGATGAATGCTGGTTTGGTGCCAGTCCCGATGGCATTGTTAGGGATGGTGATACATCACTTTTGCTCGAGATTAAATGCCCGTTTGTTGCTAGAGACCAAAGTCTAGCAGAGGTAGCTGGGTCTACTGCATCATTTTGTTTGTCCAACAAGGATGGTGTGCTTTCTCTCAAAACAACACATGCCTACCATACACAAGTGCAAATGCAGCTCTTTGCTGCAGGCCTTCAATTTTGTGACTTTGTAGTGTGGTCTCCCTGCAATGATCTTTTTGTTGAGCGCATTTCATTTTGTGAAGTGCATGTCAAGAAAACTCTCGCAGCTTGCCGAACATTTTATTTTGATCATGTTCTCCCGAAACTGGCTCTGTGATCAAGTTTCTTGGTAATAGATATATTCCTCGTCATCTGAGATGACCATTGCTCACTTTGCTCCAGTTCCTGTAGTCTTGACTGTTTACATTCTTCCCTGATTTGTGGCAATCTTTTCTTCTGTAAGTGTGTCTGAACTGTTCTATACGCTGCACTCTATGTTCTTTATTATAGCTTTTTCTGTTCTGCCCTGTCCTGTAGCTCCTTCTTGATATAAACGCCGTGATTAGATGGTGGATAGTTCCATCAGCTACCGGCTTCCTGCATTTGTACATGATTAGGTAGTGTTGTATACATGTACCCAAGACGGTGGAACTCTGCTGTAAACAGTGCGTTATAGTAAATTATACTGCCATTACTGGTAACCACTACAAAAAACGGCACGTACAACTGGTTTACAATAGCTCGCCATTCCGTGTTACAACGGAGTTCAAAAAGGCATGAACGTTACATGAGTATTCGTATTTACTTCAAAGTAAGCGGCACTTGCAGCAGTCACAGGCCACATTTCCTACCTGGTGAACAGCACAAACAGACAAATAGGAGCATCACTACTTCTACTTCGAAGTACGAAGTCCTGAGTGAAATAAGCATCATTGTGTAGGGGCACCATTACTCACAACATAACACAAAGAAAAGAGGGGAAGAAAATACCGAGGCCACGTAGGAATATCGGCATGCGCAAAAAGCTTTCAACAGAGCGGCCTGGTCATAAAGCAAGAATTACATAGACGCCCATCTTCATCATCATTCTGACACATATGGTGGTAGCGTGAGTTACAAGACCTACAAACTCTAAGAAGTGGGCCATCTGAGCGCTTGCAAAACAAACATACGGGAGTGGTCACATAGGCAGCAGCGGCTACAGAAGAAGATGGCACGCTGATAGCAGCAGCAGTAGCAGCTACAGGAGATGGCACGTTCGTAGCAGCAGAAGTAGCAGCTACAGCAGATGACAACTTGGTAGCAGCGGAAGCAGCAGCAGAAGCAGTAATGGCAGGTGAAAGAAATGTGCCAGCTGAAACAGCCACTGCAGAAATGTTTGCATCTGGTGATATCTGGGCAACTTCTGCAGCAGAGGAAAAGTGTGCAGACTGTGTCGATGGCTTACTAACAGGCGGAGGTACCAGGGGCTCCATGTAGTTAGTGAGGAATGCACACACAATATGATCTGCTCAGCCAAAGGGCACAACACGGAAGATAAGAAGTGAGTTATCCTGAAGTTCTTGATCCTTTCCATTGCTTTCTCCACATGAATACGCACGCTAGCAATACGCCGAGTTTCGATCACCTCTTCTTCATCAAGCTGATCTCGAGAACCAAGAAACGGGGGTATGTTGAGATCGACACCCTCCGGTAGCAGATCGGCAATGTCGAAACCACGGTCGGCCATGATGGCATCACCCTTCTCCATCAACTTCATTAGCCCACTTCGCTTTGTCAGTTTCTTATCAGAAATGCGCCCGCCATAAAGAGGAGACATAAACGATATTGCACCGGTAGGTGTCACACCAACTAACAGTTTGAAAGTGTTCCTGTTTTTGTAATTCGGCCAGGTGGCTGCTTGTACAGTTGGGTTGGCTGGCTTCTCAATGGGAAACTCTGTTGCGTCAATAATTACCCGGGTGCGTGGGTACTTGTCTTTGAAGACGTCGGGCATGTAGCGATCAATCAGAGCCCGGCTCGGCCAAATGTCCACTTCTTTCATAGAGAAGTACATGCAACGAATGTACGTTGAAAATATTCGGGACACCGTGGATTGATCTATTCCGAATCGCAGTGCTAAATCTGACTCAGGGAAAGCATGCGGAAGTTTGACAAGGGTCAATAGCAACTCGTCTTCATACACCAATGCTCTTCGTCTGCCACGGCTGTCCTGGCCAAGGAAATCAGCTGGCACTTTAGTAGCAAAGCACATGTCTTGACATCCACACCGCAACTGATCCAGCAACAAGTCAAACGCCAGAGAACTCAGGCCCGTGTAAAACAGTACAATCTTGTTGTCATGTCGGATGTTCGAGTAATGGAGTTGGCATTTCCGCAAAGCTTCTTCCGATTCATCCAAATTGTACAAGGCCTGCTCCAACTGGGACCGCAACTTAGCCACTTGTGCTTCCAAAGTCTTTATTTTGTTCTCTTGGAGAACGGGAACTTCACCATAATCATGGTCAGCTAAAAGTGTTGCAGCCTCAGGCACCGATTCATCTGTGACTGGTAAATCAACATCGTCATCAATATCAATCGCTTCAACGGGTCGACTGACTTCGCCTGTCGAAACACGGCTCTTCCTCTTCACTACGACGGCTTTGTCCAAGAAACGGGAAGGTGGCTCGTCCTCCGTCACAGGTCGACCACCAGGAAAGTGCACCCCACAGACATACGAGTTTCCAGAAAGAGGAGTGTTGACTCTTGGTATTTTGGCAAGCCACTCGGCCCTGATATGCCGGCGTCGATCCGAATCTTTAGGCAAACGATGAAAAGATACAGCTTTACAGACCTCTGCTGTTCCTCCGCAGCCAACACGAGCCAGGTCTGATCCACATAGACGACGCTTCACAAACACGTTTCGTCCTTGCGAGTTCTCATCATCAGTTTCAAACAAACCAAACTTGCAGCTGCTTTTACGATTTGAGCAGCCAGGGACGATACAATGAGCGTTGCTTGGCATGATTGTGTCAGCTGCTTACTGATCTCTAACTAACTTGCTACTTATACACAACAGCAAACTGTGACAACCCTTGCCTTCCAAGAAGGAAATAAATGTCTTGCTTTGAGTTTGATTCTTCACCAACACAAAGGAAAAAAAATTGTACATTGTACTTCAGCCTCAGCAAACGCGAAGCAGGTACGTAGGGCTCTACGATCATCAGAGTTTCCACGCGTGCATGCATGAGACTGCATGCTGCGCTGCGTGGTGCAAGTACAGTGTCGAGGTCGTGAAGTTGCCCCGCACAAAAAACCGCGGGAAAATTATGCATAGGTGCCATTCTGAATATTTACGTGGTGTGCTGGATTCGCGGATGTCCGCTCACAACTGGTTTTCCCTGTTTGCTTGCTTGCGAGTCAGTTGCAGAGTCATTGCCTGTTCGCGACTCAGCAGAGTCTTTTCGCGTTGCGACTCATTTGCCGAGTTACGTGACATTGCACCAGTTGTTCGAATCTAGCACTCTACCTATCCATTTTAACTCAACCAGACTATTCTGTGTGTGCTCGTTCATGCGTGTTGGTCCGCATGCACGCGCATGTACATGTCCAGCTGTGTGAAGCATGGGCTAACTGTCTTACAGGAAGAGTGCATTTTGCACTGAGAGACGGCGGGGGATTCCCAGTATAACTGTCTTACTGGAAGACTGCATTGTGCGCTGCGAGATAACTGCGGATTCCCAATATAACTGTCTTACTGGAAGAGTGCATTGTGCGCTGGGAGATGACTGCGGATTCCCAATATAACTGTCTTACTGGAAGAGTGCATTGTGCGCTGTTCAATGCAAGACGAACCCCTCTAGATCTGTCGTCCTGGATGATTGCGTTCTACACTGTGCGACGCCAGATGAATGCCCATATAACTGTCTCACTGGATGAGCGCTTTAATCACCGTGCCACGTAAGGCACGTCCAGCCCAGCAGTGTCCGCCACCTCCCAATATCAATGTCTTACTAGTTGACGTGTTGTGCAATGTACGATGTCAGTTGAGTCTCTGTACGATTGTCTCAATGAATGAGTGCATTGCACGACTTACAATGTTGGGTTGAGTCCCAGTAGAATGGTCTTACCGGATGTACGTATTGTTTACCGAGAGTTATATGTCGAAACCCAGCATCATTGTATCTCATTAGAGGAGTGCCTTGCATACGGTGTGGGGTCAGCTGCGTCCTAGTCAAAATCTCTTACTGGAGGAGTTCATTCCAGTATATCTTATTCGTCCATAAGAATGTGTACTATACGATGTCAGACGAAGCCCAGTATGACAGTCTTTATGGATGGGTGCACTGCGTACTGTGTAATGTCCGCCACCTCCCAATATCAATGTCTTACTGACTCCTCCTCTATTTTAATGGACGGCATTCCTATTGCCTTTGGACGTTCTGCTAAGCATCTCGGCGTACAGCTCAGCGATGGTTTGAAGTTCCGTGACCACTTCCACACCATCTTCAGGAAGTTTCAGCAACGAGTCAACCTGTTATGTTTCATGGGCCGACATTTACCATCGTCTCATATTCTCCTCTTGTATAAGTCTTATGTGCGTCCGGCAATTGAATATGCCATTCCTGTCTGGTCATTTAGGCTCACATTTGCTCAGTTAGAGTCCCTTGATGTACTTCAGGCTAAGGTTTGCCGGCGACTCCTGAAGTCTGCGAAAATACCCTTTGATATCTATGAATCAAAATCCAATTTGAATAGACTGTGTCACTTAGAATCTCTGCAATTTCGCCGTGTCTTTATTTCTCTTGTTGTTTTATTTAAGTACATCAATTTCCACCCAGAATATCACTCTCGCTTTGCGATAACCATATCACGTAGTGCACGTAGGCCCAAAACGCTCATTTTTAAATCACATGGTCGTATTTTTTCATCCCTTTTCCTACAGAAAACTGGTTCTCTTTGGAATTGTCTTCCACCCTGATTGACAACTTAGATTCCCTATCTGAATTTAAGCGTCATTTACGTATTCACATTGCTAAGTATCAGTTCGACTGCACTGGTTCACCTTTGATGTGCAATCATTGATTTCCATGCTTGTTCTTTTCTTTACTGTCTTACCTTCTTTCCTTGTGTTTCTTATTATTCCTTTTTAAGTCCAACATTTCACACTCACTTTGCGCACTTTCTCTAGCATCCTTAACTATGCTACTAGTACATACACAAATAGGAGATCCCCCAGATAGGCGTTAGCCTTTGGGTAATCCTGAAATACAGATTATTATATTATTAGTCTACGTATTGTGCAATGTGCGATGTCAGTTGTGTCTCTGTACGATTGTCTCAATGAGCGAGTGCATTACGCCACGCACAATGTTGGGTTGAGTCTCAGTAGAATGGTCTTACCGGATGTACGTATTGTTTACCGAGAGTTATAATGTCGAGTTCCAGTATCATTGTGTCTCATTAGAGGAGTGCCTTGCATACTGGGTGGGGTCAGCCGTGTCCTAGTCAATATGTCTTACTGGAGGACATCATTCCAGTATGTCTTAGGCGATCATTAGATTGTGTGCTATACGATGTCAGACGAGGCCCCGTATAACAGTCTCTATGGATGGGTGCACTGGGTACTGTGTAATGTCCACCACCTCCCAATATCAATGTCTTACTAGTTGACGTATTGTGCAATGTACGATGTTAGTTGAGTCTCTGTACGATTGTCTCGATGAATGAATTTGTTGGCCACGTACCATGTTGGACGGGTCCCAGTAGATTGATCTCACCGGCTATACGTTTCGGTCACCGAGAGTTAAATATTGATTTCCAGTATCATCATCTGTCCTATTGGACGAGTGCCTAGCATACTGTGTGGTGTCAGCTGTATCCCAGTAAAAAATGTCTTACTGGCGGAGTTCATTCTCCACTGTGCGAAGTCAAATTAAGCCCACTGTACCAGTCCTATTAGACAGGTGTTCCATGCACTTTGCATAGTCAGATCAAACCTAACTTACAGGCTTATTGCATGAGCTCTGTGTGTGAGGCCTATTGAAGCCTGGCGGCAGTGTGCGAATACTACTGGATTAGTTCCAACAATTTTATGCTGTGAATTCAATCATGCCGGCCCTATCGGTTTTCACTTGTGACGAGTCTGGTTGTGGCACAACCCTGTACATGATTCTTGCATCCAGATGAATTACTCTGCTGTTCTGTGTGCTTTTCCTGCTTGTTCTTTCTCCTTTCTCTTCTCTACTCCCTGTTTTAGAGTACTTCAGGAGTTAGCTATGGGAGGATTGATTCTGTTCAGCCCAAACTGAACCGATATAAGTGCTATCTGTGATCTTTATAGTCGCCACTTCCTGTTCAGTCAGGTTTGACAATTCAGATGCCTTGTTCATGTGCACTGCGTGGACGTATCACTATCATCTACCTGTAATGCGGCCAGCACTGTGTTATTGATTGATCTATTATCAAGAGTTAATATTTGTCGTACGATCTACGTTCTACTACGTCTCTCGTTCTACGTTCATTTTCATGCATGCATGACGAAGACTGACGATGTTTTACCGTCTGATGAATCAGTCTTCTTCTGCATTACGTCTGCATGGCTGACGTGTGTTTTACTTTGGTACGAGCTGACGAGACCTATAATACTGTCGTGTCATGGCGCCATTAGTGCCACGACAGCACTGACGTGTCTCTGCTGCTTATCTCTCCATGATTGCCTTTTACATGTTCACTTCTATAATTATCCTAGAACAAACCAGATGGTGTTTCCTGTTGTGGTATACGCGAGTTGCATGGACTAAATCTTGCATGCGTACGTTATAACAATTGGCGACGAAGATGAGCGTTTGTAGTAACCTGAGCGGAGCCTACAAGCTTCCAGTTTTCGAATACCGGGGCACGTCAGCAGAAGTGTCCTCTCGCTGGAAGAAATAGTTACGAAGTTTTACTTACATGGCTGAAGGCGAAGGGATTACGGATCACAAACGGTTGAAAAACTTATTGCTGCATACTGCCGGAACAACGGTTCAGGACTTATTAATTTTGAAGACCTCGAAGATCCGCAGGCGTCGGCTCTGCCTGCGGATGACAACGAGTACTAGCAACAGGTTACGTTACGGAAACTGAACGAACACTTTTCAGCTCCGTAGTGTTTGACAGCCAAGCCGGAAACGGGCCGGTCTGGAATTAGGACAGTAGTGTTAGTGGCAGTGTAGGGTAGCATAGTGTAGAAGGGTAGCGTAGTGTAGGGGTGTCATTAAGGATGACAGTTGGAAAATAGTTGTCGCGGGCCCGCCAAGAAAGAAGCGATCGGGGTTCTTTGTGGGCAACTTGAGCCCCGACTGTACGGTGGACAGCCTCACTGAGTTTGTACACTGTAGGTCGGAAAGCGTGGGGACGCCTGTCAAAGCCCGCCAATGCAGCCTACACACAGCCGGAAACGGGTAAGTGTCCGCCAGAATATCAGTTGATGCCACCTCCAAGCTGACAGTGATGTCAGCCAATTTCTGGCCAAGGCCGCTCTACTGTAGGCCGTGGAGATTCCACACCTCCACAAATGCAAATGCAGCCAAAAGCATCAGCAGCAGCAAGAGCAGCAGCCACAACAAGCACAACAACAGCAGCAGCAACGCAAACAACAACACCAGCAGCAGCACCAGCAGTCGCCGCAGCAGCACCAGTGGTAACCGCAGCAGCACCAGCAGTCGCCACAGCAGCAGTAGCGACAGTAGCACCAACCAGCTGGAAGTACAGCAGCATGATCAAGACCAACAGCAACTTGGGATTGGCGCCACAATAAACGACTTCCTGAGCGCGAGTCGTGGCCTGTCCGTTGCCGCTGCCGGCACACCTGTAACCCCCCCCCCCTTCACAGCCACAAAGTTCCTTTGCGGAACGGTGACCAGATTTGCTGCCGCGGGATGCAAAGCGAGCTGCCCTGCATGGTGCGCAGCCACCCCAGCAGGATACACAGACCCACGAGCCCACCACCCAATGTAGGCCATGCACCAACCCAAACAACGCCAACGGTCACAATGAAAACTAAGGCCCCCTCACTCCGTCTCCTGCTCACGAATGCATTCAGCATCTACAACCTGATACACCTGCTAGTACATGCATGTATGACACCCTGGATGATCTGGGCTTATCGCAACTTGTGGATCAACAGCCTACCCGCTACTCCGCAAGTGGTAAGAGTTCATCACTACTCGACCTAGTTATCACTAATGCTCCAATAGCAGTCTCCCATCTCACCATCCTCCCACCGGTATCTGATCACTGTCCTGTAGTTTTCGATGTCGTCCACAACCGATCAGCAGGCTCCACAGCCCAAATATCTTCTGCACAAAACACCTGGCTCGACTTTGCCCACACGGACTGGCAAGCATTTAACAACCACGTGTGGCATCTACCTTGCTAGATGCCGTCCAAAATGCGCAAACAGTTGATGAGGCCTGGTCATTGTGGCGCACAGCGCTGGAAGACTCTGTATCGTTGTTTGTTCCCGTTGTCCGGAGAAGCACATTTCCATCAAACAAGCCTTGGTACTCTGCTGTTCACCATCGTCAGAGGCGGCTTCGGGATCGCTTCTTCGCCAAGGCCAAACGTCTCGGATCTACAGATAGTTGGATAGCGTATAGACTCTCACGTAACTGTCTTACTTCCCTCCTCCGGAAGGCGAAACGCCATTATCACGAGAGGATTGCGAGAGACATGGCTCAGCATCATGGAACTCGTACATGGTGGCGCAAAGCAAAGATCCTTTGTAATGTGAATCGCCCGTCTCCGGTTATCCCTGACCTCTACCATGACAACCAAGCCTACCCAGCCACGAGTAATACGGAAAAGACGAATCTCCTAGCCAAAGTGTTTGCGAGCTACAGCCAGGCGCCACTGCTAACACCTGACCTGCACTCAGCTGGTATTTTAACATCCACGTCCACTGTGAAGTTCTCCATACAACCATTATCTGTGCAGTCCGTATTTGACACGCTATCCAGACTTCCCATTCAACGTAAAACCGCTGGACTGCTGAACAATCGCATCCTCCGTGAAACAGCTGAGGTCACGTCACAGTCTCTTTCCGCCCTTTTCAACCGCTGCTTGCTGTCCAGTACTCAGCCCAGGGAGTGGAAATCTGCCGTTGTTGTACCTGTGTTCAAGGGAAAAGGTAATCCTTCTCACCCAGTCAATTACCGTCCTATATCGCTGTTAAATGCAGTTGCCAAATTGTATGAGTCTATGATTAGCCGTCAGTTTTACTCGTTTGTTGAGAGCCATAAAATTATCAGTTCCCGCCAGTTTGGCTTTTGTCGAAAGAGGTCAACAGTTGACCAATTGGTACAGCTTACCTCAATTGTTTCGCGTGCATTTGACTCTAAGTCTTCTTGTGACCAGCTGTTCCTTGATTTTTCTAAGGCCTTTGACAGAGTTAGTCATCATTTAGTTATTCAATCTGTTTCAGGTTGGTGTTCTCTTTCTGCCTGTTCTTGGGTGAAGGACTTTATCAGTGATCGTAGTATTTGCGTTCGCATTGGCCAAACTCTTTCTGACCCTTTGCCCATCACCGCTGGCGTACCCCAAGGTTCCCATCTCGGCCCGCTTCTTGTTAACCTGTGCATCAACTCCTTTCCTGATGCCCCTGCTTCTAGTACCCTATCCCTTTTTGCTGATGACTCTAATTTAATTCTTGTTTCTCCAGCAAACACCTCACTTCCTATCCATCATGCATTGCTCCAGACTGACATTGATAAGTGTTGTCAATGGTGATCAGCTACTGCCATGACGTTTAACACCAGTAAATGCGTCCACCTACCCTTTCAAAAATATGCATTAGCCCCCGGCCCGTCATCCCCCTTGACAATGAACGGTGTGCCTATTCAGTAAGGTGATAGCCACTGTCATCTCGGCGTGACTATCACTCCTTCACTAAATTTTTCTGACCATATAAAATCTATCACCCATAAGTTTCGCAGTCGTGTTTTTCTGTTGCGTCATATGGCCCATTTCCTTTCTGCTTCAACCGTGAATTTGCTCTACAAGTGTTACGTACGACCACTGTTAGAATACGCAGTCCCTGTCTGGTCATTCGCCGTATCCCATTCAGATTCGCTTACGTTAGACCGACTGCAAGCCGTTGCTGCACGTTCATATCTGCTTTGTAAGACCCGGCACCCTCCTGAGTGGGAAACCCCGAAGCAGATTCTTAATCGTACTTGTGACTGGTCATCCCTGAAGTGGCGTCGTCATATTCTGTCCTTGCTGTATTTTCATCATGTCTTTTACCAGTTTCCGTCTTTGCTAATTCGTTTCAAATTCAATGTATCCCTTAGTTGTCGTCACCCGTCCTCTATAGTTTTACCTCGTTCTGGCGCCCATTTGCTTAAATCCCCTCTCTTCAGTTTATCTGTGGAATGGAACAAACTTCCAGAACACATCCGCTGCGTTCAGTCCTCTGTCAATTTTCGCATTGCTCTAAAGGCTCATTACTCTCAGCATAGATATTCTCTGACTGGAATTCCGAACTTTTCCGTTTGAGAATTTTTTTTCCTTGAAATTAATCCTTGCTGGGTTTTTTTTCATCTAAATGTCCCGCTATTATCTGCAGAGGTGATTTCTTCCCTCGTCGATTTCTTTCCTGCTTTTATACCTCGATATTTAGGTACTTGTTTCCCTTCTTCCCATGGTTCATCTTCCACTCTCCTCTCCCCATTTCCCCATTTTTCTTTCGATATTTATGTGGGAGACTTCCGTGATAAGCATCCATTTGCTTTTGGAGAATCCTTTTAAATAAATAAAATACAATACAATACAATACAATACAACAAACTGGATGAGCTTCAGCATACTCTGAAAAGCTTGCATGTAGACATCACTGTCGTCACCGAAACCTAATTATCGCCCGACAAGGCTACAGTTGCCGAAGTCTCAATCCCTGGCTATTACCACCCCCCCCCCCCAATGCGTCGAGACCGGACAGCGCAAGGCGGCGGAGTCGCCATATGGCTGAAAGAAGGGATGGCGTACAAACAACTGGACATCAACTCTGAGTGTGAAAGTCTTTGACTTAGTGTTGCTGCACCGTCATGCATGAAATTTGGCATCTGTGCTGCCTACAGACCTGGGACGAGTGCAGACAGCGTCTGCAGTATCTTCACCGAGCTGGAATCTTACATCGACAAAGCCCGGCAGTCCTGCTCACACATGGTCAATGCCTGCAATGTTGTGGGCTCGAACTTGAGCCTCCACCTGCTTCCCCATGCTGCCAGTGAGTCTACTGCCTGCTGGAGGATTGCTGTCTCTTCTGGCAGTCTGAGTGGGGTGGTGATGCACTTGTAGAGAGTTGTGTCGTCGGCGTATACAGCCAGCTTCGCCTCATCAGGCAGGTGGTCTTCTGCGTCGTTGACATACAGAAGGAAGAGGGTGGGGCCGAGGATGCTGCCCTGCGGCACGCCAGATTGGATTCGGTGGGTCGGTGAAGACTGGCCGGCTCTGACGACACGGATGTGGTGGTCTGTCAGGCATTATCGCCCCTCCCCGCGAGACACACAAAGATTCACCTAGGGTTCCCTGTAACAAGGCCATGCCTGTTGGGACTCCCCTAGTCAAATAATAAATACTACTACTACTACTACTACTACTACTACTACTACTACACACACATCATGGCACCATAGACTTGCCAGAAGCGCGGCGGTGTAGTGATTTACAGCAGGTTGCAACTTGGGTTTAAGCGGATGTTGATTCAGCACATCGACCTGGAAATGGTTTGGTTGCGTTCCAAAAAACGAGAAGCAGGTGAATCATTCCTCATTGGCTGTCTCTACAGGCCACCGTCCGCACCGGCGGCTTTTTGGCAATCTTTACAGCAAGTCATGTATGACATTCAGGGCGAAGATCTCATTCTGATGGGCGACTTAAATGTTGATTTCTTGTCCCCTCAAACGCATCATTTTGACAATTTGAACACATACTTGCTACTTCCCCTTGATCTGAAGAATACGATTACGCACCCTACACGGATCACACCTACATCTAAAACACTTCTCCACTGTGTACTAACGAACATGGATTTTGTTGAGCACGGAAGCGTTCACTCCTGTGAGTTCACCGATCATGAGTTTGTTCACACCAGCATTATTTTTCCGAAGTCAATTCCAACACAAGGACAATTATATCGATCCCGCCGCCGTGATTACAGTAAGGCCTCTCTGCCTCTGATCTCTCCATTTATTGTCAATTTCTGATCTCGGGTCCTTCTCGTCCCCGTCGGTCGATGTCATGCTAGAAGAGTGGCAAGGAAAATTTGAAGACGCCTTGGATGTGGTTGCACTCTACATAACATCACGGAGACAATCCCCTGAAAAAAGGAAGAAGTGCCCATTCATGACACCGGAGTTACTAGCTCTCATTAGGCGACGTAAAACCGTCTACAGAAAGTACCGCTCGTCTGACTGCAGTAGTACAGTTCTACAGAAGGAGTTCAAAGTTTTGCGCAGCAAATGCAATAACCTTTATAGCCAACTCCGAAATGCCCACTTTCGCTCCATCTGTGACGATTACCGGCGAGACCCTAGGCGTCTTTGGAGCACCATCAACTCAGTCACCCAGCGCACAAACCCAAGAGCTGAGCCTCTCGTCCAGGCAGATACCTTGAACAGGTATTTCCATAGTAATGTGTCAGATCCGAACCCGACTTATGTTGTTCCAAGTGGTAATTCAAGACCGTGTGACTTGCACGAGTTTCGCCCTATTTCTGAGGATAAGGTACTTCAGCACCTTCAGAAACGCGACGGTACGAAAGCGCCTGGGCCAAATGGTCTCCTCCCGAGCATCCTGAAGGCCGTTGCACCAGTTATCGCCTTCTCCCTCACTCTAATATTTAATACCTCTTTGTGCACTGCTGTGTTCCAGACACAATTCAAGTTGGCTAATGTTGAAATCCCGTATGGGCGATCCTACTTCTCCTTCGAACTATCGTCCTGTGTCACTCACGTCGATTCTGGCTAAGACTCTGGAGCGCCTGGTTCTAAGTCAGGTATGTGACAGTTTGACCATCGAAAATCACCTCCACGATCACCAATTTGGGTTCCGACCAGCTCGTTTCACGACACAATGCTCACACTTGCATTAAATGATTGGAAACTGGCCCAGGACCGCGGAGAGACTACCAGTGTAGCCTTTGTCGACCTCTGCAAGGCGTTTGATCGCGTCCAGCATCAAAAGTTACTCGTTGCGCTCCATGGCATGGGTGTTCATGCAAGCGCCCTGCGTTGGTTTGCGTCGTACCTCGCGGGGAGATCTCAGCGTGTCGTCACGCAAGCCAGCCAGTCTTCAAGTCTTGCAGTGTCTCGAGGAGTTCCTCAGGGAAGTATTTTAGGCCCTACCCTTTTTAATGTCTACCTGAGGGACCTTCCCCGGCTTGTGGAGACGGCGGGTTTCAAAATTACTCATGTTCGCAGATGACAAGACAGTCTACTCTAGTGATCCGTCGAAGGCACGTTCCGAAGCCAAGTTGTCATCGGCACTGGAGATACTAAACAACCACCTTGGCTCCATTGGCATGCAGATAAATACCGACAAAACCGTTGTCATGCAAACCCATCCCAAACGTGCCACAGGGAGTCAGCAACAACAACAAAGGCAACAACTGCAAATCACCTTGTCAAATGTTACGCTAGGGGAAGTGGAAAGCACCAGATGCCTAGGAGTCGTTGTTGACAATAAGCTGTCCTTTGACCAACACATTAACAATGTCGTCCGGAAAGCCTCACGGAAGATCGGTGTACTACGTCGATCTTTCCGCCAGATGAACCTGTTTGCCCGCCGTACTTTCGTTGTCGGTGTTATTCAGCCTGATCTAGAATATGCTCTCCCTGTACACCTTTCGTTTATATCCGCTAAAAATAGAAACAAGCTAGCCTCACTCCACCGGCGCGCTGTACGATTTGCTTGTGTCGCATCACCCCAAGCTAATATCACCCCACTTCTTCACCACCTCAATGTTTCCTCTTTCCAATATCGATCAGTATTTTTGTTCCTTGTATTCATTTTCCACTGTTACTGTCTTAAGCCGGCTGTTTGCTTGCGGTCCCTCTTTCCCATCTGTACGTCTACCCGAACTACTCGCGGCTCAACAACTCATAACATGAGTATCAATCGCTATAGATCTATGTCTGGCATTCTGTCCTTTTCAAGTAAATCGGCTCTTGTTTGGAATTATTTACCAGACGACCTGAAGTCCTGCACTACTATCGCAGATTTCCGCGTCAAATTGGCTATTTGGCAAAAAGACAGCTTAACTCTTAATCATTGTTGTGATTTGCTTTCAAGCAATGTGAATAATCAGTAAACTGATGTTGTTTTTTTTTGGTTTCCCGTTCTCGGGGCCTTCTATTCGGTACTCTTTGTAGTTGTACTTCTGTACTGTTGAGCTATCCGAATTCAAATAAACATTAAAAAAAGAATGGGGTTGCAATTTTGTTGTTTTTGCCATGTGATTGTGCAATCAAGAGTGAAACCAGGACTGCCTGCTGCTCCTCGTTGCTAATGTTATACGCATCCCATATTTGGATCCCGACCCCGGCATGATTCCATTACCCCTACCCCTAGCCCTGCATGCAGTAATTCGTACACACTCCATTACCCCCTACCCCTAGCCTTGCATGCAGTAGTTCGTACGTACACACTTATAACCATATTTGACCCATTTCCCCGCTGCCCCTGCATGTTATAATTAGTACCGTACACATTTGTAGCCCCTTTTCCCTCCTTCTGCCCCTGCACATAAAAACCACCGTACATTTGATCTAATTACATCCCTTTATAGTGTACATAGTCGGGCTATACACATAATAATGCGCGCCCAGCTAAATGGGCGCGCTCATGCATTGCACCGTACATTCTATTCTAGTTCACTCTAAGATAACCAAACTTCGGTAATCTAGTCAGTAGTCGAACCCTTGCCCTAATGAGAAGTCGAATACATTCCCTTATGTTGATGTCTAATAATTCTGTCCTCGTCCCGTGAGATATATGCTTTACCGACTCTAATGAACTGGTATCTCTGGTGGTCTGGTGTGAACCGTAACGAAACCCGAATAGACAACATTACCGAATAGACAACATTGGCGCCCAACGTGGGGCTCGAACCCACGACCCTGAGATTAAGAGAATAGACAACATTACCGAATAGACAACATTGGCGCCCAACTTTGGTTCTAATTACCCACTCCCACCGCTCTACCGACTACTCTAATGAATATTCCCGGTGCCTTTCACTTCCCCGCGTGAGTAACTTCGATAAGCTTGTGTATCATATTAGTCATAAGTGCTTCTGCCTACCGTTGTGTTCTTGTTCGTTTTCCTTTTGTGTTAATTGGTGTCCTTTTGTGGTGTTTCGGGTGCATCAGACTTATCAGCCTTACTGTCTAGTGTAGCATACTTAGTACGAACCTGTTCGGTCTTCCATATTTGATCTTAAAAAAATAAAAATAAACTATTCAATATGTCAAGTCAATCTTCTTGGATAAGGCTGCAACCACACTAGGTACAAAACTGCGTAAACGCAACTTTTCTGCTTATGTCGTCAAGGAAACGCGTACGAAGCGCAAAACGTGCTGCGTTTCGTTTCAGCAAACCGGGTACCCCTGTAGAAAGCAACTTTTCGCCTTTTCCTTGCGTTTCGCTCGGTTCTTCATACGGGTAGATGTTTCTTGTTGAGGCTTGCACTGTATCGGTAGTAGACGGCTTCCTTGTCAGTGTAGTTTGTAGTATTTGAGATTTCATCTGCCAGGGCTTTGCTTTCAGTATAATTTCCGGACAGTCCCGTTGCCTGCTGTTGTTAGTTCGAGATGCCGCGCAACTACATTGTATTTCGCTGATAATCTGGAATTGAGAAGCTCATGCAGCTTGGGGCAGCGTACCATGAAGACGAATCAGGGCCAGATGACAGTCTGGAGCGGACCATCCGAGAGAAGGAGATGACCGAGGCCTTGAACGTGTATATCAAGGCGCTCGCGACTCTTTTTCAAACTACTACTACATGTAGTACATACATTTTCACAGCGCGATTTTTTCTGGGACCCAGAAATGCAGACAAAACGCAAGGATTCTTTGCGCATGAAATGGCTGTGTGGATGCGACTTTGCGTTATCTAAAAGCTGAACGCAAACGCGTACTTGATTTTGTACGTAGTGTGGTTGCAGCCTAATGCCCCGTCCATTCTCAGGCAAAGAGAACGAGGATTTCGAAGCCTTCTTATTAGATTTCGATAATGCTTGTGATGCCAATGGTTGGGATGATACTACCGTTCTGGCTCGGCCCCATAAGAACCCGAGGGGAAGCATCTGGTTCACACTATACGGTTACCCCATCTCCTGTTACGTCTACTCTGGCCCCACCTAAAGAGGCTACATTTTATACTCGGTACTCTGAAGCTTGTTCGGACGGTCCATACGCACCTGACGATATCCCAACACCAAAGATTCATTATGCTGATGATACAAAGTCCAAGTCTAGTGCCAGTAGTAGTAAACCAGATGCCTCCCTCCCCACTAAAGACTATCAGTGTCCGGGTCCCCTTGGTCGTGGTTCAGATGTTGGGACTCCCGTTGCTCATAACCCCTTTCTGACTGCTCTGGAGGCGAAGGATGAAGATGCTGCACGCAAACTTCACTGTAAACTTGTATTGTTAAAGAGGTCACTTCGTGACAGTGCTGCACGGTTCCTACTAAGTTTAACAGTGGTAGAATGTGGGCAGTATGACACCCTTCGCAAAATCCTTACTGAGCGATACATGCCAGCCGAAGCCCAGTACGTCCGTAGAACCCAGCTACGTACGAAACGCCGCCAACATGGGGAATCGTTGTCGACTTTAGCCGATGACATTCGTCTGTTGACAGCCAGGGCTTATCCCAGAGCAGGAGTACTAGAGAGGGATGATTATGCCATGGAATCTTTCATTCAGGCTTTGGGCGAGTCATTGCGTGCAAGGGTTAGGGATAGCCAACCTGAAACCATGCAGGATGCACTGCGTAGGGCTCTGTATTTGGAAGCACATTCATTTGCTGATGCCTCTGCCAGACATGAGCGTAATCATGGTAATGATCCGTACAGTGCAGCTGTGTCTTCTGTACGAGATGAACGTCCCCCTGGGTCTGGTTCTAAGGGTAATAGTAGTAACTCCCGTGCACAGCAGTATACTGATGAACCCGATACGCTCACCCGTCTCTGTTTGGCAGTAGAGAAACTAGAGACTCGCCTGTCTGCCCCTGTTAGCACTTTTAATGGTGATCCCCATAAAGGCCGTAAACCCCAGTACGATTCTTCCAATAATGAACCTACCTCTAATTCTGCCCGCTCTTATGGCACAGGCCCGTCCCGTGGCTCAGTCCAGGGCCCACCTTCTTTTGAGTCTGGTTACCAGACCTCCCATCATGATAATTATGCTAGGCGTTATGACCCTCCCCGTGGCTCAGTCCCGGGCCCACCTTCCTTTGAGTCTGGTTATCAGCCCCCCTATCACGATAATTATGCTAGGCGTTATGACCCTCCTCGTGGCTCAGTCCCGGGTCCACCTTCTTTTGAGTCGGGTTATCACGATCACCCTATGCCACATTGTCCTCCCCGTAATTTTGATCATGATGCATCCTATGCTGCTCGTCCCGATCAAGGGATGGCTTATGGTCCCCCTCCACCCCGTAGTAAACAAGGTTCCGGGTATGGTCCTCCTCGTCATGGTCCCCGTCCACATAACAGTCGAGTTGAGTTTAGGGACAACAGGAATGGTTATCGTCCTCCTGGCCCATCTTCCCACCCCACCCGTTTTCCTAATAGCCATTTAAACTAGTTACTGAGGCAGATTCTTCAAAGCTTGTCCGTAACTGTGATTATTCTACTCCATTGGAAGTTCCTGCCGATGACTCCGCTACACATACGTATGTATTCTAGTAATGAAAGCTTGTCAGTTTTCCCGTCTGATAAGGATTCTAATTGTTCCAATAATTTTAAAAGTGAGGCTGATGGTTTGTTGCAGTCCGCTGTGCCCTTGAGTGATGCTGATTTTCATTCTGGGTATGACGAGGACTCACCTGTTGGTTATGAGGTGCTTGTGGATGAATCTCCGCGGGAAGCCCTTTATTCTAAGTATTTAGAGTGTTGTGATGATGACTTGGAGGCACATGTCCCCCTTTTGCATGATATTGAAGAAGATGAGGATGAACCCCTTCTTCCAGTTGTGCCTCCACGTCCTGTTTACAACACACCCCAGAATAGTTTTAATGCCCTACAGATGTTGATGGATGAAAATACGGATGTAACACCCGTTTTGCCGCTCGACTCCGCTGTTCAATTATTCATGGCCGAGAATTTAGACGAAACGCCTGTTTTGCCTTTCTGGTCTCCGGTCCAAGTAATGATGGAAAGCAATTTTGATACCACGCCCGTGTTACTTGCTGAAAAAGCTGGTTTTCACGATGACTTATCTGACGATGAGGAATACCTCGACTTGACCATCCCTAATGTTTCTGCACGCTCTAACGGATTTTACGTATCCGGTACTTTTGAGTTCTCCAATACAGCTGATAATTCAATTACCCCTGTTCACGTACGCCGTATTCTAATTGATACGGGTGCCGCTGTTTCCCTAGTTAGCGAAAGTGTCCTTAAGCAGTCGGATGTTTTTCCGGATTACCACAGTGTTGAAGAGTTATTAGGTGTAAGGCGTCTATATTCTGCAGAGGGCCGCCCCATGGAATTTTCGGGAGCCGTTACCTTTTCATTGCAGCTAGACCAGACCAGCACCCCCTTGGAATTTTCAGCCATCGTAGTCCCTCATTTACATGAAGACTTCTTATTAGGTGCAGACGTACTAGTTAAATATGGCATAATTTTGAACATGAGTAATTGTATGTTGAGCTGGAGTGGAAGTTCGACTCCTCTAGTACCGTACATCCCCCGTAGAACTGTAGAGCCGCGGTCTCCAGTTCAGGACACTGCTGACACTTTGCATGAGCTGGTGCATTTTCCCCGCAGAACTGTGGAGCCACAGTCTCCAGTTCAAGGTAGCGATGTAATTTTGAATGAGCTTGTGAGCATCCCAGCTCGTTCAGAAGTAATTGCCATAGGCAGAATTGCATGTTCTTACTCGACTGGCTTGGTTGAGAGAATGCCCTCCCCTAATTGCAGTTCTGTACTAGTAGGTTCTACCTTGGTCAAGTCGAGTGTTGCCGGCGAAGTTCCTGTTCGTTTACTAAATCCGTCAGATTCCCCAATAGTTTTGCGTGAGCATCATCCCATCGCCACTTGGCATGGAATGGAATCTTTTTCATTCGCTGAGTTGGACGATTTTTCGCCCACAGGTTCCCCTGTGGAAGGAGCGGCAAACCCATCAACATCTGCCACTGTATCCTCCGAAGAGAGAACATTTTCTCCCCGTAATGAGACCCCAGATAGTGTAATTAGTAACTCGGAAGTATACTTCCACGGTACTAGACCCCCAGATTTTAATGACTGCACCCCTTTTGCACTGATTGCTGTGGGAAATGTTGGTGCTGCAGGCAGACCTTTCCATGGTACTAGACCGCCTGAGAATAATTATTACTCCAGTGCCCCCTTGTGTGACAGTATCCATTCTGACCATACTGTCAAGTGTTTGGAGCTGGTTTTTCATGGCACTAGACCACCAGAGTATAACCCTTGACTGTGTGACTGGCCTCTTCAGACTCATTAATTTGTTCGTCTGAAGTTGTATCCTCTCTAACACAAGCTTTGTGTTTAGTAACTCTTGTTGTTACTATACTGCAGACGCTTCCCCATTGACCGTTTTATGCCTATTCGTTTGGAGAAACGCACAGGAAGACATGTTTGAATGCTTGAGATGGAATGTGCCTTTTCTCCCCTCCTACCTCAACTTTCCCTGTGTGGTAATATTTGTTCTTCATACACGTTTGCTATGTCGAGAGGTTTTGCATCCTCGACGCCCTTTCCCCCTTTCCATCCGTGTTGAGATGCTTTAGAAATCCTCCACGCCCCTTCCCCCTTTTCCATCCGTGTCGAGATGCTTTGAATCCTCCACGCCCCTTCCCATTTGTGTCGAGTTGTTTTGAATCCTCCACGCCCTTTCCCTCTTTCCATCTGTGCGGAGATGTTTGTCGACGTTGACACTCCCTCCACTGTCTGGTTTTTCTTCATGACGTAGCAGTCTTTATGTAGAGTGGTGTAGATCCCTCTTTCCACCTCTAAATATTTTCACGCCAACTGACCCTATCAATTCTAACTGTCACGGTTTATATATATAAATTTTTTTTTTCATTCATTCAGACTTTGCGATTTCCCCACTTCCAAAGTTCCCTCTATTTACCCTTCCAACTATCATTTCATTAAGCCCCTTTGCTTGTCATCTCCAGCTGAGTGTTCGTCCTCGCTGTGGAGTTTAGCCCCTTCCCAAGTGAGAGGAATCATCACTCCCCTAGCTTCTTTCCCTCACCTTTGGCCCATTTGTTTCCACGCCTCCAGCTGAGTGTTCGTCCTCGCTGTTGAGCTTCCCCCAACAGCTTTTGCATTCTTGTTGTGTGCTTGTGGTTGTGTTTTGTTTTGTGTTCGTTCTGAGTTGAGCTTACCTCAGGATGTTGCATCCCCAGTTCTACTTCCGTTGCAACTCCGACTAGCAGCAGGAACTTCCCCAACGGAGTTACTCCACTTCCAGAACCACAACATGCGCGACTCCTGATCTTCTCTGCTTGCACCTACTCTTCTTTTGGTTCCCTCTTTCTTCTCTCTCCATCTCCTTCTATCATTCACTTGCCTTACACGTGTTCTGTTTGTACATGTGGGTGTCTGCGGAATGCGTGCATGTCGGACTCGTATGTGCGTAGTGGTTTACATGTACGTATATGTGTGCTTGTTAAAATGCATGCCTAATTTGTAGTATTATCAATTTTTTTTTCCTAGATCGTGGGGACACGATTTTTGTTCCCCACGGGGGGAGGTAATGTTATACCAAGAGTGTGCAACTCCACTCATGGGATCTGGTTCATCGGAATTCCTAGTTCAACTGCATGGTGCGCGGCGTGCGTGATGTTTTGCAGTCTTCGGATCGCACTTTGGCCCACAAACTGGCGCCAGACGCGCAAGACGGCAGAGTGAGGGCAGAGTTTCGCGATGGGGAAATTCGATTTTAACTGACTGAAACCGGCCAAACACGAAGAAGTCGTGGAAATGAAATGTTGGAAAACTGCGCCACTTTTCTGTTCTTTCTTTTTTCACTGACGCGTGACGCGACGTGTCCTTCGTGGTGAAGAAACATGTCCAAAAGGCAAAATTGATTTATTATTTCTTGTTGAGAACTGTTTCAGGAAGGAAGAGTGTAGTGACAGAGAATGGAGACTCCTGCTTCAGGACTGGACGCTACTCTTCCTGTTTCTGACGCTAGTAATACTCCCTCTCCTCCTCTTTCTCCTCGGGCTTCTTGTTTACAAGTTTGCAGTACGAGCAACGAGCAAACCCCAAAACGCCTTGCGTCTTCTTTGGGAATTTCCAAGTTTGTTCCTGCACCCAAACGGGTATTTTTGTCGTACTCAGCTTCACGAACTGAAGCCCAAGAGCCCTGCAGAGTGTCCGTTGATGATGTCCGCCGTCACCTCAACCAGTTGGGTCCGGAGTATGCTGAACTTCGTTGCTGTGAGCTGCAGCTGAAAGAGGAAGTTTGGATTGAAGTCTCTTCCTCCACTAACGTTGCAGTCTCCGCCCATAGTTCCCCAGTTCCTGTGGCAAGGCTTCTTGTCAAGAGTAATGGTGGATATGTGTTTGAGGCCCTTTTTGGTGGCTTTGTGGAAGAGGGCAGCTGTTGTGGAAATTTGTCGAAGCTGAACCCACACCTCGCCTCGCTCCCTGCTTCCTCTGGATGGAAGTTTTGTCCTGGCCTTGATGACACTGATGGACAGTACAGTAGCATGCCATATGAGCCAAAGGGTATACGAGTGTGGTCCGTGCCGTTTCGTCGCTTTGACTCGCATAAGTGCCAGATCTGGTTTCAAATCCCCAGGAATGCTCCAAAGGAAATGAAGGCGATGTCAACAGTGTCGTGCTCGGCTTGTAAGAGGCTGGAGAAGGAGCTGCAAGTTATCCTGACGCGTGCCAAGAGTGTTGATGTGGATGTCAAGGCAAAGCGCACGGAAACGTCTTCTAAAGCACCACTCAAGTATATGTCACCGAACAGCAGAAAAACTCGAGCTCAGCATGTCCGGCCTGATCGGCGTCAATCGTCTAGGGATCTTGCAAAGTACAAGCGCCTGGTGCTTGTGTTGTCTGACAGTCAGTCTTCTGAGATGTCCAAGGCGTGCACGATAATTAGTGACAAATTCGGCAAGGAGCTCAGTGAAGCCATTAACCTGAATCCGGAGCACAGTGACCTCATACAGGATGCGTGGAAGGAGGATGTGGCGGTCATTGATGCAGTTAAGAAGGACCAGAGCAAGAACAAGACGGGATTGCGTGGCAACAGGTGGAGCATGGTGACGTATCGTTTGGCGTTGGCTGTAAAGTGCCGCAGTACAGCAGCTTATAAAGCACTGAAGGACTTGGGCGTACTACAACTCCCGAGTCTTCGTTCACTCAACCACTTTACAGGTGCAAGAATTGACAAGCCAGGGTGGTGTGAGGAAGGTATTCACTACCAACAGCAACGTTACCAACAGCACCAGGAGCGAAGTGAAGCCAGCGGAAGCCTGAAGCCCTTGGGTGAAGGGCTGATCATCTTTGATGAGGTGAAAGTCGTCTCTAAGGTCCTATGGAATAGCAAGAGTGAAGAGATATACGGCCTAGCCATGACTGATGAAGATATGGCGTCTCTGAATGATATTTTCTATGAGCTTGGCAGTGTTGACAACACTAATCGCACAGAGTATGTGCTGCAGGTCATTTGGCGAGACTTGACGTCGAATTTTGATGTGTTTGGCCCGTACTATACCTCCTCCACGTCTTTGGATGCCAAGTTCACGATGGCCTGCTTTCTGCAATCTATGCAACTCCTGCATAGCTTTGGGTTCAAGACAATTGCAGCAGTGTTCGATGGTGCTGCGACTAACTTGTCGATGGTGAAGTCTATGTTGGGAGTTCATGGTGCATTTGCGGCGGAAGGCAATGATCATCGCATTAACGCTTCTATTGATCACCCTTATTGGCGCAAACACAAGCTTTCCTTCGTGGTGTGTCCTAGCCATCAGCTTAAGAACATGATCAATGCGCTGTATTCATCCCGTCAAGGTGGTGCTAAGAGCTTCTTGACTGGAGATGGTGTGCCCTTTGGTTGGCAAAGTATCTTTGACTTGTATGACCGGGAACGTGATCGCCAGAATCGAGGTGTACCTAGAGATGTACCGAGCCTCAGGAAGAATTATGTTCATCGTGATGCGTGGACTAAGCTAAACGTGTACCCTGCTAAATTGATGCAGCAGGAGCTTGTCATTACGGAGTTGAAGTCACACTGTGCTGAGTCCCCAGCTCCACGCAATGCTTCCAGTGTGCAGGCAACGGTTGCGTACCTCCAAGCTTGCAACAAAGTATTTGAAGAGGGAGCACTCTCACACCAACGCATCTGTAGTAGCCAGTCAGCTCCTCTACTTTCAATGCAGGAGGGATACAAGTTCTTCTCCGACTGGCTGATCGAGTTGAAGAAGTCTCATCCAAACCAATCATTCTCAAGGCCTTCGCAGACTATGTTCTTAGCTTGGCAGACATGGGACCTTCTCCGCCTGATGATGTTCGGCTTCACTGAACTGTGTGCAGATTTCAATGGCCGTCATCCAGACTACTACATTGTTCCTGTTAGAGTTACCGGCAGTGCGGTCGAGACAGTGTTTGCACAGCTCAAGCAAGCTGCTGGTGGGCGTCTTTCTGCGGTAAACTATTCCACAGCACGAGCGACGCTCACTCTTCAGCGTGGTCTCCTTCCCCCTCAGTCGTCCAACAAAGACTACCGTGACACTGCATTGGACCTTCATGATGTCCCACTCCTTCGGAAATAGAGCACCATAGTTTGGTTTCGTCTGCTTGCTTGTTGCCAGCCCCTGTGTTGCTGTCAAGGCTTGCCTTCTTGCTTATTAAATTTTGGGACTGCCAGCCCCTCTGCTGCTACTGCTTCTTGCTTCCTTATTAAATTTTGGGACTGCCAGCCCCTCTGCTGCTACTGCTTCTTGCTTACTTATTAAATTTTGGAACTGCCAGCCCCTCTGCTGCTACTGCTTCTTGATTATTTATTAAATTTTGGGACTGCCAGCCCCTCTGCCGCTACTGCTTCTTGATTATTTATTTGGGACTGCCAGCCCCTCTGCAGCTATTGCTTCTTGATTATTTATTTGGGACTAGCAGCCCCTTGTATGTTACGTGCATGTTTGTAGTGTATTTTGGGAATTTTGTGTTGCCTTCTGTGATTGGGCTGCTCATACTTCTAAGCTCATAATCATGTCGTGACCAGACTACCTGATACAATTTTATTCTGTTTTGTAAAATTGGCCTATGAAACAGATGTGATTCAGTGCTGATATCTTTGGCCACCTGTTGGTCCTTTTTTCCCCAGATGTTGGTCTGTGGTGTGTGCTTCAGACCTAAGAGACCACTTGACAATGGCTTGTGCTGCTGTCTACATGTTCGTCCGCACACTGGGCCTCCATGCATACGTGCAATGTGCTTTGAGCAGGAAAGAATTTCACTTTGCTGGGCACAAGGTCATCATTAGGACTGTGTAGACTGTTCAGGCAACAATTATTTGCCTCATCCGCCCGTACGCACACAGCAAGAGGAACGAAAAATTGCATGAAAAAAGCAAGAGATACGAAGCATACCAAGAATACATAACTAGACAGTCTAGTTATGTACTCTTGAGCATACTAGTAGTCAATATTCTCTACACCACCACCAAACATGCGCTCTACGCCGACACAAACTCTCTTACACCACCACCAACAACAGGACATTATCAATTTGCTCGATACTGGAAATAGTTCCTTACGACAGCTGTTTCGAGTAAAATAACTCTCATCAGGTAAGGTCAAGACACTGGAAAATGAGGGCGATTATAGTGCAGTGCTGTGTCTTTTATACCAGCAGCTTATGATGATCAAAAACGAATTGAATTTTTTTTCCTATAGCAAAGATACTGGTACGAAGCATGCGCAAATAAACCACAAGAGATAAGAAGCTTGCGTGCATAAAAAGCAAGAGATGAGGGAGCCATGAGCATATGAGCAGCAAGAGATACCGGTACTGTTACCGTACAAATCATGTACACGTAGAACAGCAAGAAATACGGAGCATGAGGAAATCAACAGCAAGAGGTACGATTCATATGGAGCATGCACACGCAAACACCAAGAAATACAGAGCATTAGGAAATTAACAGCAGGAGATACGAAGAATGTGCAGTGCTCGAAATAATCAGAAACTAAACATGGATCCTGTCTCTGAGGTTGAGTCCACTTGTAGTTGTTCTGCCTGCTGAGGTGATCTGCATTTGCTCAACTGAATCAATCACTTCCTGGCAGACAGCATGAAAAACCTTGTCAATTAGCTTGCGGGCCACTGTTTTAACTACATCGCCAGAGAACTTGCCAGGAAACATTGTAGACACACACTCTTGCAGGGGACCAACGATGGTTCTGTCATGTTCCAGAGCAGTTGACGCAACAATGACCATATCCTTGCCATAGGTTCTATATGCCTGCTGATTGACGACACCATAGATCTTATCCAGACTCTTCTCTGCAAAACTAATGACTTCTGGCCGCATGAAAGTCATCCATCCTTTATCACGTACGGTTAGACTTGTTGGGATGTTCGCTTCCGCTTTCTCATCCCTCTTTAGTCTCAGTAGTCGGCAAGCATTCTGTCTCCATGGTACTGAGGGTGCTCCCATCACGATGTTGTTTGCCCTTTAAGCCAGCAATGCAAGAATGAAGGGCCCATCCGAAAAATCGATGAGCATGCTTGTCCTCCAATGCAACCGCAACACCAGGCTCGTCCTCTATTGCTGTCTGAAGATGTTCCTTGACGACTCTGCAGCAGAAATTGGAAACAGCTGCACCAATGGACATCACTACACTTGTGCAATCGTAGTCACTCAAATCCAGTGCACAAACATCAGGGTGATCCATCTCAGATCGCAGTGCGGTCGTCCACATCATTTGGAAGATGGCATATTTGTTTGCCTTGGTGGAAGTTTCTCGGTATACCTGAGCAAATTTCTCAGCCAGACGAACAATCACCCTCTTCCAAACTCTAGGAAACTTTTCAAGACTCGATGCCCGACCAGGAAATACTTTGATATGAAGCTCGCCCAGGACACATCGCATCACCTCAGCTTCAAGTATGGAGCTCTCAATGTTGGCCAGTTTCTCAACGACCTTCAGCTTTTCGTGACCTGTCAAGAGTTTAGCTTTCCTCTTCGCTGGGCGAGGTGTCGGAGCAGCTGGGGCAGAAGGAGCAGACAGGGAGGAAGCGACGTGTTCAGCCGAACTGCCAACACATGTAGCAGCTGCTTCATTCACCACCTCCGGTTCTGCGTTCTGAACAGTTTCCTCCATGTCAAGGACTTCTTGAAGAGATAGGATAGAGCCTGCAATATCCATTCTTTCAGCAGGAAACTAAAAACCAACACGACTAATCAACTACTTTTGAGTAGCGTCCAGTCCTGAAGCAGGAGTCTCCATTCTCCGTCACTACACTCTTCCTTCCTGAAACAGTTCTCAACAAGAAAATAATAAATCAATTTTGCCTTTTGGACATGTTTCTTCAACACGAAGGACACGTCGCGTCGCGCGTCAGTGAAAAAAGAAAGAACAGAAAAGTGGCGCAGTTTTCCACCATTTCCTTTCCGGTTCCACGGCTTTTTCGTGTTTGGCCGGTTTCAGTCAGTTAAAATCGAATTTCCCCATCGCGAAACTCTGCCCTCGGCCTCACTCTAGCGCGTCTGGCGCCAGTCTAGTTCCGCACCATGCAGTTGAACTAGGATTTCGGATGAACCACACACGCGTTGGAGTTGCACACTCTTGTGTAGTTATGTACTCTTGGTTATACCAAGAGTACATAATGTTTATCTACTCTTGGTTATACGCATCCCATATTTGGATCCCGACCCCGGCATGATTCCATTAACCCTACCCCTAGCCCTGCATGCAGTAATTCGTACACACTCCATTACCCCCTACCCCTAGCCTTGCGTGCAGTAGTTCGTACGTACACACTTATAACCATATTTGACCCATTTCCCCGCTGCCCCTGCATGTTATAATTAGTACCGTACACATTTGTAGCCCCTTTTCCCTCCTTCTGCCCCTGCACATAAAAACCACCGTACATTTGATCTAATTACATCCCTTTATAGTGTACATAGTCGGGCTATACACATAATAATGCGCGCCCAGCTAAATGGACGCGCTCATGCATTGCACCGTACATTCTATTCTAGTTCACTCTAAGATAACCAAACTTCGGTAATCTAGTCAGTAGTCGAACCCTTGCCCTAATGAGAAGTCGAATACATTCCCTAATGTTGATGTCTAATAATTCTGTCCTCGTCCCGTGAGATATATGCTTTACCGACTCTAATGAACTGGTGTCTCTGGTGGTCTGGTGTGAACCGTAACGAAACCCGAATAGACAACATTACAGAATAGACAACACTAGTATTGAAGAAGAAAAAAAATCGTCACCATGGTATTAGCGCGGCTTGGTACAACTTGTACAAATTTACGGGCAACTCTTGAACCTTTGTACAACTTTGCTGTAGAAGAGGTCAAAATCGTACACCAAATCGTTTGTCGCATCGCAAAAGTTGAGCCGAGCTCAACTTCTGCGATGGGCCATTTGCGGCAGTTGCATGGGCTGCGAGATGACTGTGATTTCGGGATTCCCGGTTTCGCGGCCGTCGCATCGTGTGTCACAACACAAAAATGCTTCTGTCAATCCCGCTTTATGTTCAATTAGACGGATAACCAATATAATCGTTTCAGCCCTAATATATACATGTACACACAAACATGCACATACCCCCCCCCCCCCCATAAACCAACACACACACACACATGTACACGCATACACACCGTGTACCATGTATACGCCCGTCACAAGCGACATTTATGTGGGAGACTTCCGTGATTAGCATCCATTTGCTTTTGGAGAATCCTTTTAAATAAATACAATACAATACAAGAGAAGCACGAAAATCTGCGAAATGTACTGGAGATGCACCCGAAGATTTTCACTTATAGCAACGACAGCGGGCAAGATCTGAATGAAACTGATCAAGACTAGCAATTAATAACTGCCGAATCAACACAACTTGTGAAGCTATGAGAATCGAACACCAATGCACACGTGGTATACACAACACAGAGTACAGCAGCATAGAACGGCGAAGAGAGTTGACAACACTTGCTGTATGCACACACGCACCCACGCACGCACCCCCCCCCCCTTCCCCCACACACAAACACACATACCCCGGGATATATATTTACATCACTTAACCGTCCTAGTATCAGCATGGTGAGTCTGAACACACTCCACTGACCAGTGGTCCTAGTATCAGCATGGTGAGTCTGAACGCACTCCACTGACCAGTGGTCCTAGTATCAGCATAGTGAGTCTGAACACACTCCACTGACCAGTGGTCCTAGTATCAGCATGGTGAGTCTGAACACACTCCACTGACCAGTGGTCCTAGTATCAGCACGGTGAGTCTGAACACACTCCACTGACCAGTGGTCCTAACATCAGCATGGTGAGTCTGAACACACTCCACTGACCAGTGGTCCTAGTATCAGCATGGTGAGTCTGAACACACTCCACTGACCAGTGGTCCTAGTATCAGCATGGTGAGTCTGAACACACTCCACTGAAAAGTGGTCCTAGTATCAGCATGGTGAGTCTGAACGCACTCCACTAACCAGTGGTCCTTGTATCAGCACGACAAAAGAGGATACATGGGAAGAAGCAAAAAAAGCAGTACTAAAGATGGGGAGCCCTGTATCGATGGTAATCATGTCCCTACAAGGCTACACGAGGCTACAAGTACTACAAGCTAGACCACCCCTACAGCAAGTACACAATGATAAAACTAAGTCTGTTGCAGTGCATTTTTTGTCATGCGTTGGCCACCAGATGACTATACATGTACACGACTTGCATATCGCAAACCTATTCTTCCTGGTTGTACCAGCCACTGACCACCGTGGTACACGGACAATAAGGCGGATGGCATTTCGTCTCCTGACATATCTAGGTGGTCGTTATATCGAGTGATATTTCTATCAACAAGACTGGAAAACGCTCAGTGGGGACAGTCAGAGCGAATACCCGGGCATCATGAACTGTAGTTGTGGACTGGTATCCCGACGGTTCACCAAAAACGCGTTCACAGAACGATCATTCACAAAACTACATTTCACCGAAAGACATTTCACAGAGTGTAAGAGTTAGCGATTGTTCACATCGCCAAAAATCAGGTTCACATAAAACAGGTTCAACGACTGCATGTTCACCGAATGTCGTTTCACAGAATATCGTTGTGGCGCATAGCAGTTTCATGGAAAACATGTAGCTGATAATATCGATATATCGCATTCGAGTCCTCTAAAGAATAGCAGTTTCACCATAATTATAACAGTTTTGCCGAAAACATGTCGCTGATACCAGCGATATACATCGCATTTAATGCGCATTACTTGCAAAGATTGCACCAGTCACTCGATATCACGTACAATGGCCGATCGGGTGATCAGTATGAACCAGTGCAGAGTAAACAGTACACTGAAGCCATGACTTGCTTGTCACCTCTCCGGGTTTAGATAAACTTGTTGGTTAAACTGAGGCGAGTGCAGAATGTCGCAAACTGTATTTTGTTTGTCTCTGAAGACCAAGCCCCGTAGGTAGCCCACGAGACCGTGAGAAAAGGAGGTGCTGATAGTGATCAAGTCAAGTAGTATTTGAAAATCATTTGAGGGGTTTTGTTAGCCTAACACCTACAACATATGCTGCGTAGAGTCGATTAATTAATTTTATTCCCTACAAATCATCGACTGAAATGAAGAGTTGTCAGGCACCGACGTCCGTCCCTTGGCTACGTTTCTATAGTGAAATATTTGGCCAAAGAGTCAAATTGTCACATATGGTCAGCGCATCACTGTTTTCCATTATTCTGCCAAAGTTCTATACACCGGAATATTTGCTTACACCTTGCATGTAAAATGTATATGGATTTGCTCGTGATATCCAGTTCTATCTCAGTTACTTCAAACTGTACAAACATGAGTTGTGCTCTAACTTCCATGTTTCAAATATTTGGTTCACCAGACCCAGCCCCGAAACTGGGTTTGATGTACAGGTGATAATTCTTGCAATTTCACTAATGAGCAATGCCATCCAAAGACCAGACATTAACCATCACACCCATGCCTTGGACTTGGAGGAGTATACTAGTATGTTTGTTCTCCTCCTGCTACTGTCAGTGCGTCTTCGCTAGCACACGATTACTACTGTACCTTGCTGCACTCCTCGACAGACACACATTGATACAATCATGATGACTAGTGACTTCCTACATGACACAACTACGGTTCATGACATGGAGTGACTGGCTGAACATGCTGCACAACACACCAGTCCACAACTACAGTTCATGATACCCGGGTATTCACACTGACTGACCTGCTGAGAGTTTGCCAGTCTTGTGCATAGTGTAGACTGGGAACACTACAAGTAAACAGTTGACCATCATGCTCATAACACTACACCATCTGGAAATGTCTCGAGCGGATAATGTCATTCGCCTAACTGACAGTATGCCGCAGTGAACACTGGCGGACATCGCGGCGAAATAGGTTTGCGACATGTAAAGCGCGTACAGTGAATGTGACCACGCATGACCAAAGCACGCACTGTTATGCAGCCGATTTAGTCAGACTAATGAGTACGTTTTTTAATTTTTTAAGTAAGGTAATTTATGCGTTTGTTTGTTTGTTGGTTTGTTTGTTTTTGTATTCGTTTTACTTTACACATTAAAAAAAAAACAGGAACTAAACCTAATAACATGAAGGTGAATATGAAATAAAAGAAGCAAAGGAGAAAAGGAAATACATGGCGTGAACAGAGAAAAATCACAAAGTAACAGTAGCCCAGGCTGCAGAAGTGCTCAGGAACTAACAGACACTGATCGTATTATTCACAGGGGCACGGTGAATGTGACCACGCATGACCAAAGCACGCACTGTTATGCAGCCGATTTAGTCAGACTAATGAGTACGTTTTTTAATTTTTTAAGTAAGGTAATTTATGCGTTTGTTTGTTTGTTGGTTTGTTTGTTTTTGTATTCGTTTTACTTTACACATTAAAAAAAAAACAGGAACTAAACCTAATAACATGAAGGTGAATATGAAATAAAAGAAGCAAAGGAGAAAAGGAAATACATGGCGTGAACAGAGAAAAATCACAAAGTAACAGTAGCCCAGGCTGCAGAAGTGCTCAGGAACTAACAGACACTGATCGTATTATTCACAGGGGCACGCTACCTGCAGTAGAAGTAGCGCTTTAGCGCGGGGGGGGGGGGGGGGTGGGGGCCGTAGGCCTCAGCGGGTAATGCTAGTTTTTTCAACTCAAAATGCTTTCAGCATTGCTAGTTATTCGGTCATATAATGCTCGTTAGAATGCTAATTTGGACTTATAATGCTAGTTGAAAAGGCAATGTGAACCACTCATATATGGCATTGTGTCATAATATAAGTCACACTGCACGCAATACTGCTATTGGAAGTACCTAGTACTTTGAAAGTAGATTATATGGTGATGCTATTTCAAACTGGTGTGGAACTGAAGTTGCTATCATGAACTAGCAGTGAATAATAGTAAATCAGAACCCTTCGTCGACATTCTTCAAAGCACTTTGAGGGTGCATACGGAATGCTATTTTGGAAATTTAGTATTATTGTGTGGTATGAAAAAGTACAATATAAGTGATCTAACCCTCGATATGCTTGCTCCTTTGGCTTTGGGCAATCGTGCGCATGCCTCAGCGGGCTCATCGTCCACCTCTGCCTCGTTCTCGTCTTCCTTATTATCCTCCTCTGTCTCGTACTCATCTTCCTCACTCTCTTCCTCCGAAGAATCAGAGACTTCCAACAAATTTCCTCATGGTGCAAGCAAGCCAGCACTGCATGACTCTGTGAATAGGAAAGACAAGGTTTCTTTCCGTTTCCCATGATGGCATCAACGTGGTACGTCTATACCTAGCAGCTGCAACTAAGATTCGCAACAAGAGACGCATGTTGCGAAGTCCCAGGCTAACGTTTAAACATTGTAGAGATCCTGTTTTATTCAGTAATGCACACTCATGAAGTGAGAAAATGACACTTTTGGGCGCTAATGCTTGTTTTGGGTCCAAATCCGGGTACAATGCTGGAGCATTGCTACTTCTCAAAACGATGCTCGTCATGCCAGATACAATGCTAGCATTACCCGCCGAGGCCTCGTGGGGAGGGGGGGGGGCGGGGGGGGGGGGGGGGGGGGGTGGGTAGGGTGTACATCTTTCACCTATGTAGATAGCCGAAAACATGCAGGAAAATTCCCCTTTTCCATGGCTTCATCTGAATCCCATTCCTTTTCTGCCGCGCGTCTTCCAGCTCAATAATGCCCGGCTGAAATCTGCCAGATTCATTTAGCCAGTGTGTCTTGGCTTCGATCGATCATCCATTGTTACAAGTTGTGTTGTTGCCTTTCTAACGGTTGTGACCCAACTGTGCATTGAGCTGTACATGAAAATTAGAAAGGGCCTAGACTATGACTCTGACAGGCCATTTCGTCAACGCCCGATAGTGCTGTGGTTGGTTTGATGTTCTGTCTCAATAACGGAGTACCGTCAGACTGACCTTACCATCCAAATAAGGTCATTGCGCGCTGAACAACAAACGTTTCTTTTCAACTTTGGCCACACGTATTTGTTTTCTATGCTTCTCGTGAACACATGATTATGCTTTTAAATGTGGGGGTGGGGTGGGGGTTACGCTTTACAACTGCATGATATGTACATTAATTGTATGTACGATCCTGCAGGACAGATATTATACAATTACATCAGAGTGCAGGAGGCCATGTATCCCAGTCAGTGTGTCTGCATTTGTCAGGCTGAGATCAGTGCAACACAGTTCTGTGGGGCACACGAGAGAGTGTCCGCATTTCGCATTTCACACGTGACCGCATTTACAAGTGTTCGCGCATACTAAAATGTACCCAAAACCAATAAGACCGCAACGGGCTGTCCTCACATTTATATAGCTGTTTGCTTTCTCAGCTGTGTGAAAGGTGTTTGTTTTCTCAGGTGTGTGAAAGGTGTTTCTTTTCTCAGGTGTGTGAAAGTACAGGTGTGACCGTATTAGTTTGTAAGTGTATGTGTATGTCTACTCCTACACACGCCTGCAGTCACTGATCAACTTGCTCAGGTCATTACCAGGATCAACTCAGTAGTGTTGGCCAACAACGCATGTGCACTGCTGAGGAGGTTATTATATATCTACTCAGGTGTCATACTAGTACACAAGTTAGGAAAGGCACAATGTACAGTCGTCGTCAAAACAATCTGACCAATGCCATGATAAGCTACCGGTAGCTGTATGGTGCATGGGCCGCGCTCGACTCCACTGCAGCAGCAGGCTGGGCAGAGTCACGCAGCGCGGACTGCTCAGTCCTGTGCTGGTAGTCTGTAAATGCATGCATGCCAATTAATAATTAATAGACCACCCTTTTCAGGTGATCTACGGATATTTCCCCTAGTTTGAGGGGATTATGGCTCATAATCCCCTCAAACTAGGGGATCTCATATCCAAAGAAACCCTGTGGATCCGCTCGGACGGTGGGTCGGACCCAGTCCTTCTACCAGCATAACCAAGAAAGCTAGCTCCCTTGGCTGCTGCTTGAAAATGCAAGAATGGGCCTTCCAGATAAGGTCTAAAAAGGGGAAGTGGTTATAGTTGTCAAAGGAAAAGCATATTGGTGAAACAAAACTAGGGAAGTGGCAGTCTTTCTATCAGCAACAAACAAGAGCATCTTAATTTGCAACATGCTACATGAACCGGGTGTGCCGAACACCGGTAACCATAGAGACACACCACACTCTCATATAGATACTGGTTATAAATAGACCAAGTAAGGAAAATAATCCAATAGCCTATGGAGAGTAAAAGAAATTGAGGCAATGACAACAAATGCTCGTCCAGCACACGAGTTGTCATAGAAACATTGAACGAAATGACAAAGACGCATAGTAATGAGCATCGCCGTTCAATGCAAACTTTGGTTTCTAGTACAGTGTTTGGAAATTTCCTTCTTTCACAGACCTGAAAGATAAATCTTTGCAGCAGTTAGCCTACTACTAACTCAATGTCATTGGTTCGACATGTACGTGTAGATGTACCCATTCACGCTCTACTGGTCTTGTCAAATTTATTCCACACGATCACAAACAATCCATCTTATTTCGGATACTCTTACACCATTTGACTAAGCCATGGTACGGACGTCAGTGTCTGACAATTCTTCATTGTAGTCTTTGATTTGTAGGGAATAAATCGCCTCCACGCCGGTAGTTGATAGACGAACAGAGCACCTCAATTTATTTTCAAATAATTACAATATCTACTATTTCGTCGTCTTCACTTAATCGCTATCAGTATCGCGTTTCCCCACGGTCTTGTAAGCTACCAGCAAGCAGCAGAGTTCATGAGGCTTCGTCTTGGGAGACAAGCCAAAGAAAGTGTGTGACAATCCGCATTCGCCTCAGTCAAACCAATAAGTAGATCAAAACCTGGAGAGGCGACGAACAAACGACTATATCAGAACTACCGGCACTTCGCGTTCGGTGTTCCGTTCACAGTGGGTTCATGCTGCATGCTGATCACCCGAAAAGTGTGGTCTATACAGGATAATGCACAGTGTCCGCGAGGATTATTTTTCATAATCCCCGCGGCGCTGCGCGCGTTGGAGATTTGAAAAATAATCCCCTCGGAACCGTGCAATATCCTATACTTATTATTTAAAACTATGAAGAACTGTCGGTGCGCCGGTGAACACGTACCATACCACTTACCAGTGCCACTAGTGCACTGTATCCATGGCATAAGCCGGATTGTTTTTGGTGACGACTGTAAGAAAGAATAATCAAGGTAAGAAAGGCCAATCAAACACTTTGTTTGGTGATTTATATTTTTGTTTCCTGACTTTTCAGATCCCTTTTTTTGTTTTGTTTTTATCGCCCTCTAGGGTACCTTACTGTGGAATTTGGTGGCTAAAAACATAGGATAACTATTGTGACAGTGTGACCTATAAACTGTTATAATGTACCTTTTGGCCAGTTCAGTGCTGTCATTCCATATCTCTCCGTGCTGTCATTCCATATCTCTCAGTGCTGTCATTCCATATCTGTCCGAGCTGCGACGGAGAAAAGGCGTAGCCACCCGTGCTGATTCCCACTACCGGCATACGCAGCCCGGGAACTGCAGCGTTCCGGAGCGGAACTGACGACACATCCGCAGCTACCGCTCTGCCGACGGACATCATTGACTCTCGGTGGGCGTTATCGTGTGGCTCTCCTCCCGACTGACTCAAAACGCGACAAAGGTAGTACAGTCAACTTCGCTTATAACGACACTGGGCGGGGCATCAGAAAAGTGTCCTTATTCGCGAAGTGTCGTCATACCCAAAGTCTCATTATAATTATATAATTATTACAGTTGGAAGGGACTTTGCTCTGTGCATGGAAATGCTGTCGTTATTCGCGAATTGTCGTTATATCCGCAGTCGTTATTAGCGAAGTTGACTGTATGCAGAGACCATTTTGCCAGCGACTATCACCAGATAAATTGGATAAAGTGCCACAAACACTCTACTAGCGATTATGTGATAATTCTTGTACTAGTACTAGTAGTAGTACGAAATGTCAGAAATTTTCTTTTAGTATTTTCATTTTCAGCTACTTGATGACCAGGTCAGGTTACAACGACGTTAGGTGAGTCTGAGACGATTATTGTGACTTGTTTTTCTTCTTCTCCGCTTTTCTGATCATGACAGCGCTAGCATGGTGTGGCTTTTGGCTTGACTCGTGCAACATTTTATTTGCTGCTTTACTCAAAATATTCTAAAGTATTGTAGTCTAGTACAGTCCTGGCAACTGAAATCCGACCCCTGGGAGGGCGCAAGTAATGAATTCACGTGCTAGGACCAAGGGCTGAGCGGCAAGCCGTGCGAGTACAGTGCTGGCAACTGAAATCCGACCTATGGGCGGATTTCAGTTGCCAGTACTGTACTTGTCATGTATTTGTAGTCAGTAGACAGGCAATGATGAACATGAAGTCTTTGAAGACTTGACGTCAACATCGGCGACAAAATCAGCCCGACAACACATCACAAAATTAATGATTACTGACAACACGGACTGGCCACGAAAAGCTGAGGAGAAGAGGCGAGGTGAGCGGACATCGGAGGTGACAACAAACAAAGCCTGAGCCAATGGAGCCAAGAAATACACAATCCTACACAGTTGCGACGGCAAGAGGCTCTGATCTGGACCGACGTCTGTGAGTGATCTTGCCCGAGGTCGAGACGCCCCAGGGCAAGATCACTCGCATGACCGAGGCAAGATCAGAGCTGCTTGCCCAACGCAACTGTGTAGGATTGTGGTTCATACATGGCCCACCTCCCGAACAACTAACTTCACTCGGCAAGTCAACTACGGCACACCTGACGAACAACAGCCCTTGTACGAGTTGTCCTGGTACGTGTCACCCTTGTGCGTCCTCATTCCCACGTAACACTGTTACAATGAACATGGCAGAGGTCATCTTTGGAGCATGTTTTTAGGGCCAACGTCAAACAAGATGTCTTCTTGAATGTTTCTAAAACAGACACCCAGATTTTCGTACTGTCCTTTGTACTCTTCAGCGTACGACCCGCTATCACGGAGTCTACATCGGCATCGGTCACGGAAGAAAAACGTTTAGGGGCGGGTTCAGCCATTTCCCAAATCGTGTGTTGTACAGTGATGATCAGATTGATGATGGTTTCTCCGTATTGTCACGTGACAGAGGTGCGTTGCATTTGCCTGTGTTAGAAGCTTTTGTGTAATACAGCATGTAAGTATGTAAAGATGTGAGCTCTGTGTGCAAAAATGAAAATGAGTAGTTGTTACCCATAGGCCATAGAGGTGTAAACGATGAAACGACATAGTTTGCTCACTTTTTTGGTGTCATTTTTCTTTTCATTTCTATTTAGGCCAAAATTTTGTTTTTCTAAACTTGATAAATAATAGAGCCTTGTCACGAGTGTTGTTTTCTTGATCTTTACCCTATTTCAGTTTTAGTCTTTCCAAAATTAATAATAATTGAGCCATTCCCTGTACTGTATTTTCCTTGATGAGAAGGGAGCGAAATAGCCCTTGGCGGATTATGGTCGGTAAATTGCTGAATTATGCTTTCATTATGTCCAAATTTTGCCAGTCATTATGCTACAGTATGCTGGAATTATGCCAATGATGGTGCGTTACTATGCTGCGGTGCAGTTTAATGGTATGGTGAACTCAGTACAAACAGCCCTTGCCGGATTATGCTCGGTAAATTGCTGAATTATGCCTTCCATCATGCCAGTGATTTTTGCCAGTGACTACGCTACATTATGCTTTCCATCATGCCAGTGATTTTGCCAGTCACTACGCTACATTATGCTGGAATTATGCCAATGATGGTGCTATACTATACCTTTGTGCAGTGTTTATGTACTATTGTTACACTTTGCAACGTTACACGAATGAAAGCCATGGTGCAACGTTACACGAATGAAAGCGATGGTGCAACGTTACACGAATGAAAGCGATGGTGCAACGTTACTCGAATTCCCTTCTTTTAGGCTATGGTGCGCAAGCTCACGTTAACGCCGAGACCATAGGTCTGTGTTGTGGGCTTGCCTCACCAGCACAGGCTTGCTTTGCAGCCCCTACTCTCCCTGCTGTTTTGTCATTATATACTCTGTTGTCTTCTCCCCTTCTGACGAGTAGGTTGTGTACTTAGTAAAAAAAATAATAAAAAAATGAAAGCGATGGTGCAACGTTACTCGAATGAAAGCGATGGTGCAACGTTACACGAATGAAAGCGATGGTGCAACGTTACTCGAATGAAAGCGATGGTGCAACGTTACTCGAATGAAAGCGATGGTGCAACGTTACACGAATGAAAGCGATGGTGCAACGTTACTCGAATGAAAGCGAAGGTGCAACGTTACTCGAATGAAAGCGATGGTGCAACGTTACACGAATGAAAGCGATGGTGCAACGTTACTCGAATGAAAGCGAAGGTGCAACGTTACTCGAATGAAAGCGATGGTGCAACGTTACACGAATGAAAGCGACGGTGCAACGTTACTCGATTGAAAGCGATGGTGCAACGTTACACGAATGAAAGCGATGGTGCAACGTTACTCGAATGAAAGCGATGATGCAACGTTACACGAATGAAAGCGATGGTGCAACGTTACTCGAATGAAAGTGATGGCATGGCTGGAAGGCTCTGGCTGATTTTCTGACAGCAGCCTAGCTATATAAGTATATAACCGCCGCCACAAGACTAGAACCTCAAGATGCGGACATTACCGACTGGAACCTCAAGATGCGGACATTACAGACTGGAACCTCAAGATGCGGACATTACAGACTGGAACCTCAAGATGCGGACATTACAGACTGGAACCTCAATATGCGGACATTACAGACTACAATCTAAATCCTCTTGCCCAACCCTTTGTGCCCCACGCAAGTTCATCACACCCTTCCCCTCATTGCATTACATATTCTTCTAAATCTATTGGTCAGATTAATGTTTGTAGTTTGCGAAATAAGCTTTTCGTGTTGTCCAAGCTTGTCCGGGTCCATGACTTAAACCTTTTAGCAGTATCAGAAACATGGCTCGACAATAGCATCTCGGACTCAGAAGTCGACATCTGGGGTTTTTCAATGCACCGTCTCGACAGAAAGTGCAATTACAACTGCTCCTGTACAAATGGAACACCTTGCCAAAAGCGCGGCGGTGTAGTGATTTACAGCAGGTTGCAGCTTGGGTTTAAGCGGATGTTGATTCAGCACATCGACCTGGAAATGGTTTGGTTGCGTTCCAAAAAACGAGAAGCAGGTGAATCATTCCTCATTGGCTGTCTCTACAGGCCACCGTCCGCACCGGCGGCTTTTTGGCAATCTTTACAGCAAGTCATGTATTACATTCAGGGCGAAGATCTCATTCTGATGGGCGACTTAAATGTTGATTTCTTGTCCCCTCAAACGCATCATTTTGACAATTTGAACACATACCTGCTACTTCCCCTTGATCTGAAGAATATGATTACGCACCCTACAAGGATCACACCTACATCTAAAACACTTCTCGACTGTGTACTAACGAACATGGATTGTGTTGAGCACGGAAGCGTTCACTCCTGTGAGTTCACCGATCATGAGTTTGTTCACACCAGTATTATTTTTCCGAAGTCAATTCCAACACAAGGACAAATATATCGATCCCGCCGCCGTGATTACAGTAAGGCCTCTGCCTCTGATCTCTCTCATTTATTGTCAATTTCTGATCTCGGATCCTTCTCGTCCCCGTCGGTCGATGTAATGCTAGAAGAGTGGCAAGGAAAATTTGAAGACGCCTTGGATGTGGTTGCACCCTACATAATATCACGGAGACAATCCCCTGGAAAAAGGAAGAAGTGCCCATTCATGACACCGGAATTACTAGCTCTCATTAGGCGACGTAAAACCGTCTACAGAAAGTACCGCTCGTCTGACGGCAGTAGTACGGTTCTACAGAAGGAGTTCAAAGTTCTGCGCAGCAAATGCAATAGCCTTTATCGCCAACTCCGAAATGCCCACTTCCACTCCATCTGTGACGATTACCAGCGAGATCCTAGGCGTCTTTGGAGCACCATCAACTCAGTCACCCGGCGCACAAACCCAAGAACTGAGCCTCTCGTCCAGGCAGATACCTTGAACAGGTATTTCCATAGTATTGTGTCAGATCCGAACCCGGCTTATGTTGTTCCAAGTGGTACCTCAAGACCGTGTGACTTGCACGAGTTTCGCCCTATTTCTGAGGATGAGGTACTTCGGCACCTTCAGAAACTCGACGGTACGAAAGCGCCTGGGCCAGATGGTCTCCTCCCGAGCATCCTGAAGGCCGTTGCACCAGTTATCGCCTTCTCCCTCACCCTAATATTTAATACCTCTTTGTGCACTGCTGTGTTCCCGACACAATTCAAGTTGGCTAATGTCACGCCGATATTGAAATCCCGTATGGGCGATCCTACTTCTCCTTTGAACTATCGTCCTGTGTCACTCACGTCGATTCTGGATAAGACTCTGGAACGCCTGGTTCTAAATCAGGTATGTGACAGTTTGACCATCGAAAATCACCTCCACGATCACCAATTTGGGTTCCGACCAGCTCGTTCCACGACACAACTGCTCACACTTGCTGTAAATGATTGGAAACTGGCCCAGGATCGCGGAGAGACTACCAGTGTAGCCTTTGTCGACCTCAGCAAGGCGTTTGATCGCGTCCAGCATCAACAGTTACTCGTTGCGCTCCATGGCATGGGTGTTCATGCAAGCGCCCTGCGTTGGTTTGCGTCGTACCTCGCCGGGAGATCTCAGCGTGTCGTCACGCAAGCCAGCCAGTCTTCAAGTCTTGCAGTGTCTCGAGGAGTTCCTCAGGGAAGTATTTTAGGCCCTACCCTCTTTAATGTCTACCTGAGGGACCTTCCCCGGCTTGCGGAGACAGCGGGTTCAAAATTACTGATGTTCGCAGATGACAAGACAGTCTACTCTAGTGATCCGTCGAAGGCGCGTTCCGAAGCCAAGTTGTCATCGGCACTGGAGATACTAAATAACCACATTGGCTCCATTGGTATGCAGATAAATACCGACAAAACCGTTGTCATGCAAATCCATCCCAAACGTGCCACAGGGAGTCAGCAACAACAACAAAGGCAACAACTGCAAATCACCTTGTCAAATGTTACGCTAGGGGAAGTGGAAAGCACCAGATGCTTAGGAGTCGTTGTTGACAATAAGCTGTCCTTTGACCAACACATTAACAATGTCGTCCGGAAAGCCTCACGGAAGATCGGTGTACTGCGTCGATCTTTCCGCCAGATGAACCTGTTTGCCCGCCGTACTTTCGTTGTCGGTGTTATTCAGCCTGATCTAGAATATGCTCTCCCTGTATACCTTTCGTTTATATCCGCTAAAAATAGAAACAAGCTAGCCTCACTCCACCGGCGCGCTGTACGAGTTGCTTGTGGCGCATCACCCCAAGCTAATATCAAGCCACTTCTTCACCACCTCAATGTTTCCTCTTTCAAATATCGATCAGTATTTTTGTTCCTTGTATTCATTTTCCACTGTTACTGTATTAAGCCGGCTGCTTGCTTGCAGTCCCTCTTTCCCATCTGTACGTCTACCCGAACTACTCGCGGCTCTACAACTCATAACATGAGTATCAATCGCTATAGATCTATGTCTGGCTTTCTGTCCTTTTCAAGTAAATCGGCTCTTGTTTGGAATTATTTACCAGACGACCTGAAGTCCTGCACTACTATCGCAGATTTCCGCGTCAAATTGGTTATTTGGCTAAAAGACAGCTTAACTCTTAATCATTGTTGTGATTTGCTTTCAAGCAATGTGCATAATCAGTAACTTGATGTTGCTGTTTTTTTGTTTTTTTTTGTTTTTTGGTTTCCCGTTCTCGGGGCCTTCTATTCGGTACTCTTTGTAGTTGTACTTCTGTACTGTTGAGCTATCCGAATTCAAATAAACATTAAAAAAAAAAGACTGGAACCTCCAGATGCGGACATTACAGCCAGAACAAAATGATGTCTGCTCTACGGTCCTCACGTGCTCGCCACGATAAAGCTCTTCTCATTCTCATGATTTCGATAGACAGTGGGAAGAGGTGCAGCAAGGTTTGACAATGGTTTGACAACGCATGTGGGTTAAATACCCGTACATCGTAATGCCTCACTGACCCACAATCCACCGACACCGATATCTAGGCAAGCGTGGTCATCAGTTGTTGGCGACCGACGCGGAAACCGCTCTCTGGCCAGTGGATGGAGGGACGGCTGAACGGACATAATATGTGCAGGGAACGACATGAAATCGTTGGAGTGCCATTTGTTTGGATGAATGCAAGAATCTCTCATCATTGCACCAGCGAGTTTCAGTGTCATTGCAATTGTGATAACCGTTCAATGATGATGTCAGTGCATGTAGCAAGTGTGATAACTGTTCAATGATGATGTCAGTGCAAGTGTGATAACTGCTCAATGATGATGTCAGTGCAAGTGTGATAACTGTTCAATGATGATGTCAGTGCAAGTGTGATAGCAGCTCAAAGATAGGGAAGGCCTCTTTTACGGGCAAAGCAAAGCACAATCATCACCATGTATCAGTATAGTGAGTAGTTAAACCCAACACGAATGAAAAATGTGAAATGGAATAAAAACAATATTTGTAAAAAAATTAATAAACAAAAATTCAATATCGAAAACGAATAAAATAAAATAAAAATATGTAAAAAATAAAAATAAAGAGAACAAATTCTGCAGTCATCGCCACACTACAACGAAGTCATGAAAGTTTACCAGAATTAATTTTCTTGTCACATTCATCAGTGGAAAGTCGTGACTGAAGAGTTACCATGCTGAACAATGATAAAATATACATTCAATGATGTGTTACGAGAACAAAATACAGTGCCAAAATAGAATGAGGGAAGGTGAGACAATAGAAGTGAAGTGAGAGCTAAGTGCAACGGTGGGTGAAAAACTAATAATTATAACGCTAAAACTGTGTAGTGAGACAAACAATCATGCTGTGCACCTACGAAAACAATTTTAACGCAACTACATGTTTCTTCTGCTTACAAAGATCAGGCTTATGCAAACGAATACAAACAGCCTCAAGTACTTTCCACTGACTAGCATACCGTGCACGACAAAGAACAGAAAAACTAAAATCATCATACACCTGCAGACACTTAGGGTGAGACAACAAGTGAAGAAAAACGGCAGACTTCTTACGATCACAATCACCATCTGATTCCTCGTCTCCAACAACCGCAACCTCGTCCTCCATCTCATCTCCCAACTCGTCCTCAGTGTCGTCCTCCGTGTCATTCTCCTCATCAACACCGATCGGTCCCAGGCTCGCTTCATGTTGTTTAACCTCTGTTCGTTGACTCCTCCTTTGATCTTAATGGCAAATTGTTACCATTGTTGTTGTTATTGTTGTTGTCGTGTCATTCAGTCATGCATAGAGACGATCTGTTGGCTCCTCTCTTGGTCTCCACCCTACGAGAACAGCCAACTTATCTGGACCCATCCCATAAGCTATTTCTCGGCGCTCTCTCGTGCTAATCTTTGAAAGCTTTCATACATCATTGGTAGGGCTTGGTGTGATGTAAAAGAAAGCCACTTCCTTTCCTACATTGTCGGAATCGGTCTATGCACAAGCGTAACATGTACTTCAGTCGTGGCCAAAGAAATCACACCCGCAAGTCAAACGTAGCGCCACGTTTGCACTCCAATGGCATCATGCACACTCCTAAAACGGATTTCGAGGCCGAGGGCCGCAGCGGCCGCATGAGACTTGGCATTGCTTTCGTCACGTGGGTTGGCCAATTGGATTTCTTTGGCCACGACTGCTCAGTCCTCATGTACTAGTGTATAATAATGGAATGACGGCAAGTAGTTATTTCTGTGATAAACTGTACTCTGTAGTGTGTAAAACGCCTGGTGCAGTGCAACACCTAAGTACACATGTACTACAATCATCATATAGTTAGTATGGCCTTAAGGATAAGTCCTTGTAACCTGAGATTAGTTACCAGGACAACAGGCACTTCGTACATAACTACTCTCTCACACATGCAGTCATCTTTAAACAATTAAGCTCTATTTCTGATTCCTGTTATCATGAAATACATAGTCAGCCATCTCTCTGTTCCCACGTCGTTTCTCCACTGACCAATTTTGTCATTATCAAATGTCAGCCTTCAGCATATCTCTGCTGTATTGGAGAGCGATGGAAAAAAGGATTTACATATGGATTAGCTGAACTATAGTCACCATCAGTACACACACAGGTGAAAACAGCTCAGTAACATGCTTCACCGCACTCATACATTGCATCCAGCACAACACATTGAGCAGCAGACAGCACACAGGCACACTGTGAAGGTCGGGTCTCCGTATGGATAACAAAAACAAGACTTCCGAATAATGATGATGAAAATAGCGAGAGTGCACTGCACCGTACAACAACTTGTGTACCGTAATGACGTAATGACGTAATGACGTAATGATCCGGCAAGGCAATTGCAGCAGTGGTACATTGTGTAGACCATGGTAAAGTGTAAACGCATCATGTTAAGTGCAATGATAAGGAAAACAAGTGCAAGATCAGTGCAGACACACAGACACACACACACACACACATTCTGTGCTGTAATTAGAAAAGAAGGCATGCAAAGTAAATTGCTGTTCCGACAAAGTGTGTTCCTTACAGCCACAGAAAACAAAGTAAGAAAACAGCAGAGCATGAAAATACATTGCCGACTCCAACCATGTAGAATAGCAAGCGAAAGGCAACGGCAGCGAAAACAGCTGGCAACACAACAGCAACGAAAACAGCTGGCATTGAAAAAGCAACAAAAACAGCTGGCAGTGAAAAAGCAACGAAAACAGCAAGGAAAACAGTGATGAGCGGCACAAAGACCACACTGTGATCTCACATCATGGGTAAAAGTAATGAAGTGCATGATCAGTCCACACACCCACCCACACACGTATTCTGTGCTGTAGTGATAAGAAATGATACAAGCGAAACAGCAGTGTACACAAACACATGTTGTGTAACTGCCACAGAAAACGAATGAAGACATCACTGCACACACACACACGCAATCATATTAAAGGTCGGTAGTGATGTAGGCCGGCAATGGAATAACAATGACAAAAAGCTCACTGGGGTCTGGAATGATGGGTAAAAAAGAGGGAAGCCGTGGGTAACACAAACAAATTCTGTGTTGTAATGATGAGAAGAATAACAAGCGAAACTGCAGTGGAGTAGTTCACAAACATAATAATTGCGTCATGTAAAAATAAAAGTAAAAAACAAGTGACATCGCAATGCACACACGTACACATACATTTCCATGAGGCAATGATGGAGACTAGCAAGTGAAGCTGCAGTGAAATCCACAAAGCATGTTGTGATCAGAAATGATGGATAAAAACGAGTCGAACTGTTCAACATGCAAACAACCATGACAGTGTGTTCTGTTCCGTTGTAGAAAGCAAGCCGAACGGGAACGTAAGGGCAAAAACACACATGGACATCATTGATGACGAAGAATAGCAAGTGAAATGGCATAAGCTCCTTTTTGAAAATGTTTTCGATGAGTGATGTGTCGCTTTGTTTTGCTCTAATTGGTGCTTTTCTCCAATGTCATGCAGTCGTATTTATTCAGCTTTTATTTCTTGTGTACTTGCATACTGGTATTAGTTTAGTCCCACAATCTGCGATAAAATGATCAGCTGTAGCACCTACTCCACTTTTATGTTTATGTATCTATGTCATTCGGATCTTCCCAAGTTGTACAATGTACTGTTGAGATACCGAATTCAAATAAATCAATACCATACCATACCATACCATAACACACAAGCACTTTGTGCTACAAAAATAGCTAGGCAAATTTTGCAGGCGGCAAGAAGTGTACATGCACAAACAAACACACACACTCGCGCACACACACACACACACACACACACACACACACACATATACAAACACACAAACAAACACTCACACACATACATACATTCATAAAACAACTTAAAAAAGACGAGTGAAGGCCATAGTGAACACAAACACAAATCCATAGTGCTCTTCAATACTGAGGCAAACAAGTGAAGGATTTGTATGCATACATGCATGGCATATGCAAGTGAAGTAGTAAACAACAAATTGCCACAATGGCCAATTTCTAGCCAGCATTACTACGGATTGATAATGGAAGACATCAGACACTGTTCCGACTCTGGCGTCAGTGACCATGAAACGATAACCTGGTTAGAGAGTGTAGACACCTGTAACCTGTATGTGACAAACAAACACATATATGTACACACCATTTATATACACGTGTACACAAATACATGTACACACACACGCACACACGCACACACACACACGCACACACGTGCACACACACACACCATGTACCATGAATACGCCCGTCGCAAAAGAAGCACAAAATATGCAAATGCACTGGACGTGCACCCACAGATTTTCTCTAAAAGCAACGATGGGGAACAAAATCTGAATGAGACAGATCAAGACTTGCGCCAGATAACTCTCTAATCCACACAACTGGCGAAGCCAGGTGAATCGACCACCAATGCACACCTGGTCTACACCACATGGAGGACATCTGCATAAAACGGCAAAGGCAGTTACCTATGCACATCCTACACTTGCTGGGGTAACTAGTGTAGACAGCATGCTGCTTTGATAGAAGCAGACACTTAGATTCACTGGTACCTTGAAGTGAAAATGGAGTTACTTTACCAACCAGCCTCGGCTACTGAGTACTACCAACCCAGAGCCAACAGACATACCAACAACCTCAGTCATGAAAGATATTATAGTAAGGACACACTGGCTTGTGGAGCCGAAACTAGTCCAACTTCCAAATGCTTACACACACACACATACACACACACACACACGCACACACATACACACACTCACCACACACGCACGCACACACACACTCACTCACTCACGCACACATGGGCACACATGCACTAAACACACTTCAGTGCATACTTGGTCCATCTAGTAAAAATTGGCGCATATCTTCACACTTGATAATAAGTTGATTTTTCGGTGTTCTGCCTGTGTTACACGGCATGGAAGCACCGATTCACCGTTCTAACACAACCATTGTGCATTGCTTCCGACGACATGGCAGCACAAATCATCACAGAAGTTGCGATCGGTTCGTTTGAGTCTTTTCACTGGAGCTGGCGCCAACGAACACTTCCGTCAGCGCAAGAAAACGCTGCAACCTCTGTTCCAGTCCATAAAATAAGTCGGGATGTTCGCATTTCAGAGCGAAGGAGAATACACTTTCTGCTTACTTCCAGCTGTCTGGTGGCGAGAATGGTTGACCGCAGGGAGTGATAGAAAAGCTGGAAAAGTGCTTCGCGAGCTTGAATTTCAATGCTCGCACATTACAGCGCCCAGTGAAGAGTTATCACCAGCAAATCGCTGACGAAGAAACTACAGCTCATGTAGACATCTCCAGAACATGATACCAATCTGGCAGACACACTTTGAGGCTCACAGAGGACCGGGCAAAGGAGCTAATCAAGATATACACCAAGTCCTGAGGGAAACACTCGTGCAAAGGACTTTCAGGAAACCAGCCGAAAAGACTGGTGCAATGCGCTATGACTTAGGAAGTGAGGTGCAGTAGATCTACACATAGGTGTTACATCAATCAAGAGGAAGCTATCACTGCGGCCAAACAATTTTCAAGCAGTTGTCATGGCAACCGGCAGTGGTGATGTAATCATATAGGAGTGTGCTGATCACTGACCTGATTAGACTCGATCACTCTCCGTCAGCAAACTGTTCATCTGCTCAAGCCGTGTTGTGTACTGTTGTCCATAACCCTTGACGATGTTGCACAGCTTGATGTAGCCATCACGTTCCTGTGCCATGATGATATCCAGCAGCTCACAGTTGTGGGCTTCCTTACCACGGTACTGCTCAGTGATCATAAGCTTGTTGATCGGAGAAAGATCCGTAAAGAAGCCGTGCTTCTGCGCTTTGCCACGTAGGCCAGCAGCACCTAGTGATTGCAGCCAGATGTGGATATCAGCAATGAAGATGGCGTGCTTGAATGGGTTCTTCAAGAACGTCTCTGAAAAGCAGAAAAGAAAGTGATCATATATTGCTGAGGCCAATGTACAATCTGATCCGGTACTGTTTCTGCCAAAGCAGCAAAGGCAGTATAAATGTTCTGCAGACAAAGTGCCTGTTACGTCAAATGATCAAATACCCTTAGAAACTATTCCAGCCCGTCAATTTTATTAAATAAACAACGAGGAGATAAAAGCTTTCCCTGATAAGTCTTTCATGAAAATTGATTAGGAAATTTTGCTTTTAGATTCATCATATTCTTCTCTTTTTGTTTCGTATCCTCTGCCTCACTCATACTATTCTTGACTTGTTTTATCGGTTGAACGCGTCCTTATCGACATCAAGCTTTTAAGTTGTGCATTTGCCTCATAATGCATGCTGCCAGAACACTCTGGTTGACTTTGCTATGAATGAAGGCACAGTTTTCACATCTGACAATAACGAGATTGTTTCAATACTTCTACACCAAGGTACCTGACAATAACGAGATTGCTTCAATACTTCTACACCTTGGTAGATCTACCTGCCGTGGAATTTGCCTTCACGGTGCTTGCAGTACTTTTCTCACGGTGCGTGCAGTACTTTTCTTCTCTCCAGCACATTTCAGGACAGGATGATACAGATTTTGCTCTAGCTCGTTTTTGCTCTCGCTTTCATTTTTAAAACTCACACTTGTGAATTTCACTGCTGTTGTTCTTAGTGTTGTCGTGCTACGACTTGCTACGTCATAATTCTCACAGTCACCCACGTGGCTTTTGTGCTGCCCACGCTGCACTTTTCCGCAATGTTTTTGGAAGCACTGGCTTTAGCGTACGTTAGCATATTGGCGTACCGTATGCCACGAACCTCACTTTTGCATACGGTTGCCGCCAGCCAGCTTGCCTTTCTCTTCCTGACAATCTCTCTCTGCTTGCTTGGCCCTTGCCGAAGCACCTTTTTATGGCTCCTTGCCCTTGTACTTATTTCTTGTTCTTATGTAGTCTGCCGAATCTTTCTAACTGTAACGTGTAAAGTAATCATTGCCGCTAACTGTCGAAGTGTCCGTTGCGACCAGGAAGTGGCCCGATTCGCGCGCCCCCTTAGCAGGCGCAGACCTAAATTTGCTAAATTGGTGACCCCGATATTTCTGTAGGCAAGGCTACATTGTTCACCATGACCACGCCGGCCAGCAACGGGAAGGGCCGTGGAAAACCTTTCCCGGACGCACCCTCAGTTACCAGGGAGGAACTCATGGAGCTCAGGCAACAGCAGCAGGCTCTGCTGGACCAGCTCAACAAGGCACAGGCCACAGCCAGTACCAGTGGTAGTGTTATTGGTAGTAGCCCTGAGTTGGACCGGCCCCCAGCTGTGGCAGCCGTCAGTATCAAGCTGCCCGATTTTTACCCTTCGGATCCCGCTCTGTGGTTTGCCCGGGCTGAGTGTCTCTTCAGTCATCGTGGCATCACTGCCCAGCGGACCAAGTTCGATTATGTAGCTGCGGCACTGTCGGAGCAGTTCTCCATGGAGGTCCGAGAGCTGCTCACCAGTCCCCCGCAGACTGAGCCATACACGACGCTGAAAAGCCAGCTCATCGCCCGCACTCAGATGTCTGAGCAGAAGCGACTCCGGCGTCTGCTCACGGAAGAGGAGCTTGGAGACCGCACCCCATCCCACCTGTTGCGCCGCATGCAGCAGCTTATTGGCTCCAGCCAATTGGATGAGTCGATTTTACGGGAGCTGTTTTTGCAGCGACTTCCGAGCAATGCCCAGCTGGTCCTTGCGTCGACCCCAAAGGCTACAAGCCTTTCCGAACTAGCTGCCATTGCTGACCGGGTTATGGAGACAACCCAGGCCTCAGTCTCCGCCATCCAACGCCCATCACAGGACGACGCTCGGATGTCCGCCCTGGAGCAACAGATTGCTGCCCTGACCGAGGCCGTCAGCTCTCTGCATAAACGGTTGGACGGATCCCGGGGTCGCAGCCCTGGCCGTGGATCTGGTCCACCGCGCTCACGGAACAACTCGCCTGGTCGGCCCGGCCTGTGTTTCTTTCATAGCAAGTTTGGCGACCAAGCTAAGAACTGCCGACCACCCTGCTCCCGGTCGTCAAACTAGCTGGCCAGCCCCTGTTGGCGACCAGCACCGCTGGCCTGCAGACCACATGTCGCCTATTCTATGTCCGAGACCGTGTCACGGGATTGCGTCTCCTAGTCGACACTGGCGCCGCCGTCAGTGTCTTGCCAACCACGTTCCGTAAAGGCAAGCAGACCGCCGTCATTGACACGTTGCGTGCAGCCAACGGAACTAGCATTCCCACATATGGCTGTCGATCGCTCACCCTTGACCTCGGTCTTCGTCGGTCATTCCCATGGCTCTTTGTGATCGCCGATGTTTCTAGTCCAATTCTCGGAGCTGATTTCCTCCACAAGTTTGGTCTCACTGTAGACATCCGCAACCGTGCCCTGCATGACACCGTGACCGATCTCTCCGTGCACGCCGTCCTAGCTCACGGCCAGGATACTTCGTCTCTAGCACCGCCGCTCACCGAGCAACCGGAGGTGAATTTACTCCTGCAGGAATTCCCTGGACTGACCAATTCTGCAGCTCAGCCCCAAACCATCAAGCATGACACCGTTCACTTCATCGAAACGGTGGGTGCACCCGCCCATGCCCATGCACGCCGTCTGCCACCCGATCGCCTGGCCGCCGCTAAGGCTGAGTTTCAGCACATGGCTGATCTAGGCATCATCCGGCCATCCTCCAGCCCGTGGTCTTCGCCCCTGCATATGGTGCCTAAGTCAGACGGCGATTGGCGTCCCTGCGGTGATTACCGTGCGCTAAATGCCAAGACGGTCCCAGATCGGTATCCTGTCCCCCACTTGCAGGATTTTGCTAGTTCGCTCCACGGCACTAAAATTTTCTCCAAGGTTGACCTCCGGCGGGCATATCATCAGATTCCCGTCCACCCTGACGACATACCGAAGACAGCCGTCGTTACGCCATTCGGCCTCTACGAGTTCGTCCGCATGCCGTTTGGCCTGCGCAATGCAGGCCAGACATTCCAAAGGTTCATAGATCAAGTACTGCAGGGCCTCCCCTTCTGCTTCGTCTATATGGACGACTTGCTAATCGCTAGCACCTCTCGAGAAGAGCACCTGGAGCACATCCGTACTGTGTTTCAACGTCTCGAGGACCATGGCCTCATCATCAGCTTGCACAAGTGTGAGTTCCTGGCACCGGCCGTCGACTTCCTCGGCCACCGAGTCGACGCTGCAGGCCTCCACACCCTGCCCGAGAAAGTGCAAGCCATCATTGAGTATGCTGAGCCTGCAACTCTCCGTGCACTCCGTCGTTTCCTGGGGCTAGTGAACTTTTATCGCCGGTTCATCCCCAGGTGTGCGAAAATAGTGCAACCGCTCACTGATCTTCTCGCTGGCCCCAAGACGCCGAAGAACAAAGCTATCGTCCTCAGTGACACAGCTCGAGCTGCCTTCACTGCCGTCAAGGAAGCCATTAGCGCTGCTACGCTTCTCACGCATCCCCAACCTGACGCTCCGATCGCCCTCATGGTCGATGCGTCCGATTTTGCTGTTGGTGCTGCCCTGAACCAACTGGTCGACTCGACTTGGCAGCCCATTGCATTCTTCTCGAAGCGGTTACAGCCGGCCGAAACACGCTACAGCACATTCAGCCGAGAACTCCTGGCAATCTACCTGTCCATCCGCCATTTCCGTCACTATCTCGAGGGTCGAGAGTTTACAGTGTATACGGACCACAAGCCCCTGACATTTGCTCTCCGCACCGCGTCCGACCGTCTGTCCCCACGCGAGCAGCGTCAACTTGCATATGTGGCAGAGTTCACCACTGACCTGCAGCACATCCAGGGCGTGGACAATGTGGTTGCGGATGCGCTCTCCCGACCGTCTGTCAATGCCATCCAGCAACCCATTGATTTCACCAAGTTTGCGGCTGCCCAGACCAACTGCCCAGAGCTCGAGGCACTCCGTACTCGTCCAGACACCAGTCTCGATTTCAAGTCTATCTCGCTGCCGTTCTCTCCTGTCCCGCTCTTGTGCGATGTATCCACCGGTACACCACGGCCGTATGTCCCAGAAGCATTCCGTAGACCTGTTTTCGATTCGCTCCACAGCATTAGCCACCCTGGCATCAAAGCAACTCAGCGTCTGATCACAGCTCGGTATGTTTGGCCTGCCATTTCTAAGAATGTGCGCGCTTGGACTCGCTGTTGCCATGAATGTCAGCGGTCCAAAGTACACCGGCATACCTCGGCACCACTGTCGAAATTCATGCCGCCTGACGCCCGGTTCGATCACATCCATATCGACCTCATCGGACCTCTGCAGCCATCCCAAGGTTTCACGTATCTGCTAACGTGTGTGGATCGTTTCACCCGTTGGCCCGAAGCAATACCACTACGCGACTGTACAGCCGAGGCAACCGCACACGGCCTGCTACAATGGGTGTCCCGTTTTGGCACTCCATCAGTGATCACCACCGACCGTGGCAGACAATTCGAGTCAAGCTTATTCGCTGCATTGTTGAAGCTACTCGGATCCTCCCGCCTACGCACCACTGCGTATCACCCCCAGAGTAACGGCTTGGTCGAGCGATTCCACCGCCACATGAAGTCCTCTCTAATGGCACAGGCATCCGGCAGCTGGTCACACAATTTGCCCCTGGTCATGCTCGGCATCCGTGCAGCGTACAGAGCCGATTTAGACTGCAGTGTAGCCGAGCTCACCTACGGCACAACACTGCGTCTTCCTGGTGAATTCTACGAGCCCAGCTTTTCAACCTCACCCAGCCCGTCTCACTATGTCCAAGCCCTCCGCACATCTCTGCAGGCATTACGACCCACCACTCCCAGATCCAGCAACCGTTCCGTGTGGGTGTCCGGCGACCTAGCCACAGCGACGCATGTGTATGTCCGCACGGATGCTGTGCGTAAACCCCTCCAGCCGCCCTATCAAGGCCCGTTCAAGGTTATCTCTCGACACAACAAGTACTTCACCATACTGCTCAATGGCAAGGAGGATAGTGTCTCCATTGACCGGCTCAAGCCTGCGTATCTCTCCGACACTGCCGCGAGTGCGCCACCTGTCTCGGCCATCCTGCCAGCGACCACCCCATCTGGGTCAGTATCAATTCAGCATCGTATTGTCCGTTGGCATGAGTGAATTCATTGGAATGACTGAATTTCTTGTGTGTGATCGTCATCAGTGCATACACCCTGTATCCATTTGCAATGACTTGTAAATATTCTTGTACATATCCACTTTATATATTTCTCGTTTTCTTGCCGCTTGCTATACCGCATCCGCCATAGCAACACTAATCTTGTACATTTACTTAGCCTTATTCAATCTGTTTTCTACATTTCGTGCACTATCCTTCGTCAGTCCACTGGCGGGGGAGTGATGTCGTGCTACGACTTGCTACGTCATAATTCTCACAGTCACCCACGTGGCTTTTGTGCTGCCCACGCTGCACTTTTCCGCAATGTTTTTGGAAGCACTGGCTTTAGCGTACGTTAGCATATTGGCGTACCGTATGCCACGAACCTCACTTTTGCATACGGTTGCCGCCAGCCAGCTTGCCTTTCTCTTCCTGACAATCTCTCTCTGCTTGCTTGGCCCTTGCCGAAGCACCTTTTTATGGCTCCTTGCCCCTGTACTTATTTCTTGTTCTTATGTAGTCTGCCGAATCTTTCTAACTGTAACGTGTAAAGTAATCATTGCCGCTAACTGTCGAAGTGTCCGTTGCGACCAGGAAGTGGCCCGATTCGCGCGCCCCCTTAGCAGGCGCAGACCTAAATTTGCTAAAGTGTTATTTCTCTAACTTAGATTTTCTATGATAGCTCCATTTTGTTTCAGTGTCCTTTAGTACAACAACGATTCGTGATGAGTGGTGCACGAAGACTTGTTCGAATCCTTGTTTTCTCTACACAATTTCTGCATATTTTCATCGCTTTATTGTACATTGTCTCCACCGTTTCACATTGTATGAATAAAGTGTACACAAAATGTTGATTCAGCTTGTCTTATTGATTGCGGTTATCAAATTTTTGTCTCCTTGCCGTTTGTTAAAGTATACTTATACCTCTCCATATTCACCCTATCATCCCTACAGCCCAACAAACGAGTCACGTTTGTCATACATGTACATGTACGCAGAACTAACGTAAGTCGTTGTTACTTCACTACACACTGGCATGTTCTTGCATGAATCGGAGAGTGATGTGTTCCTGACAGAGTCTTGTTCAACTTTTTGTTAGGATCGATCGTGTAGACATACAGCACCGAGTACTGCTCTCTTTACAGTAAGTATGGAAAAGTGGTGAATAAGTGGTGAATATCAAGCAATATCCACCACTTCTGTTGATAGTCAATTGCATGTGGGTGAATATGGGATGAAGTATAAGCCAGTGTATATAGAGCAAGAAGGTAGACAAGAAGGTATGTATTTTTGTGTGTTTTCGTGTATGTATATAGCATACAGACAGACTAAGACAACAATGGTAACAGCACACAAATTGAAGGGCAGTTGAGTGCAACTAGATGAGAACAGTATAAAGAGAGCAGTCTTATGTTAAAAGGAATAACGCACCTGTTTCTTCAGAGAGCTCCGCTTCATCCTCCTGATACAGGTTTGCAATGCGTTCGTCCGTTGACCACATGGCATGGCTGAAGATACACACGCACACCCACCCACACACACACACACACACACACACACACACACACACACACACACACACACACACACACACACACACACACACACACACACACACACAAACACACAAACACACACACACAAACACACACACACACACACATTCAAAATGAACAAACATGGAACATACTAACTATTTGATGACATACATCGATACTTGCACACACATGTAGATGACCATATTGCTGGCCGCACTCCTGAGCGCATTCCTGCTCACACTCTTGCCAACGCCCAAACTCCTGCCCTCACTCCTGTCCGCACACTTTGCCCACACTCCCCTGCCCACACTCCCCCCCCCCCCCGCCCACACTTCTATACCCACACTCCCCTGCCCACACTTCTCTACCCAATCTTCTCTACCCACACTCCCCTGCTCACACTCCCCTGCCCACACTTCTCTACCCACACTCCCATGCCCACACTCCCCTGCCCACACTTCTCTACCCACACTCCCATGCCCACACTCCCCTGCCCACACTTCTCTACCCACACTTCTCTACCCACCCTTCTCTACCCACACTTCTCTGCCCACACTCCCCTGCCCACACTTCTCTGCCGACACTCCCTGCCCACACTTCTCTGCCCACACTCCCCTGCCCACACTTCTCTGCCCACACTTCTCTACCCACCTTTCTCTACCATGGCTCCGGGTTCACGGAGGTGTGTTTACTCGCTGACATTATGCCATCCTTGGTTAGTGCACCCACACAGTTACTGGCCACAGCGTGAGCGGATCTAGCTTCCCCAGTTGACCCCCTTTCAGAAGAACAGTGTACACTCTGCCCACACTCCCCTGCCCACACTCCCATGCTCATACTCGCCTGCCCACACTCCCCTGCCCACACTCCCCTGCCCACACTTCCCTGCCCATACTTCTCTGCCCATACTTCTCTGCGCGCATTCCTGATCACACTCCTGCCCACACTCTCCTGCCCACCCTTCTCTGCCCACTTCCCTGCCCTCTTTTCTCTGCCCACACTTCTCTGCCCACACTCCCTGCCCACACTCCCCTGCCCACACGTCTCTGCGCGCATTCCTGATCACACGCCTACCCACACTCCTGCCCACCCTCCTGCCAGCCTTCATCAACATGCTCATACTCCTCCCCTCACTTCTCTGCTCGCATTCTTGATCACACTCCTGCCAGCCTTTCTGAACACGCTCATACTCCTCCCCTCACTTCTCTGCTCGCATTCTTGATCACACTCCTGCCAGCCTTTCTGAACATGCTCATACTCCTCCCCTCACTCCTCTGCTCTCATTCTTGATCACACTCCTGCCAGCCTTTCTGAACACACTCATACTACTCCCCTCACTTCTCTGCTCGCATTCTTGATCACACTCCTGCCCACACGCCTGCCAGCACTCCTTCCCACAAGCGCGCGAAGGACTAAAGGGACCGTCACTTAATTTTTGCCGACTACCCGCCAAAAAAATCTTTTCGTTTCACGTGTCAGACAAGTCCGCGTGCGCCTACGATCACGACTAGCGACTACGTAGTCGACTCGCTACCTTTCACGTCAAGCAATCTGTTCACGCCACATGGCTGGATATCGATACTAGTTCGTCCACCAACAATTGAAATTAATGTTTCTCACTTGAACACTCTGTAGAGCTGTCGCTGTCGTGACAAGGCCGTGTATACTCCAAATCTACATGTAGGATGAAGAGTAACAGTTAATACTGCTGATAATGCTGATAATGAAGTTTGCTCCACAATCGCTCAGAATGTTAATGTGTGTCCATGGAGTACTAAAACGCCCAACGTGGATGAAACGGACAACAGCAGCGGCTAGAGCGTTCTCCTTCCTCGGTGAACACTGCTACAAGACACTATGCTTGATGATTCACCAAACACCAAGTCACCATCGTTGGGGGCCAATTCAGAAGTTTTCCGGCACCAGCGAGTTGTTCGTCCAGCAACTAACTTTGAGTCTTTCTTCAACACTTCGTAGAGCAGCCGCGCAAGGCCTTTCCTTCACGTTAGGGTAGCGATCCTTCCTAGATGCTATCGCCATTCATTGTTACTTTTTACTACTGTACAATGACACTCCAGTAGTGTTTCTCCGAAAATAAAGTCAACTGCCATTACTGGGTAAAGAGTCAGTACTCTCACAACAGACTCAGTAGCAGCTCGGCCTAGCGCCTATCTGGACTTGTAAAAATTAACAATTATTTTGCAAGTCTTCAATCATGTATTGTTTGCTTGAACGCGCTATCGATATCCAGCCACGTGGCGTGAACAGATTGCTTGACGTGAAAGGTAGCGAGTCGACTACGTAGTCGCTAGTCGTGATCGTAGGCGCACGCCGACGTGTCTGACACGTGAAACGAAAAGATTTTTTTGGCGGGTAGTCGGCAAAAATTAAGTGACGGTCCCTTTAGTCCTTCGCAGCGCCACTCCCTCCCACGCTGCTCAGTCCTGCCCCCACTCCTCACTATTACCTACACTACTGCCTGCACTACTGCCTACACTACTGCCTACACTACTGCCTACACTACTGCCTACACTACTGCCTGCACTACTGCCTGCACTACTGCCTACACTACTGTCTACACTACTGCCTGCACTTCTGCCTACACTACTGCCCAAACTACTGCCTGCACTACTGCCTACACTACTGCCTACACTACTGCCTACACTACTGCCCACACTACTGCCTGCACTACTGCCTACACTACTGCCTACACTACTGCCTACACTACTGCCTGCACTACTGCCTACACTACTGCCTACACTACTGCCTGCTCTTCTGCCTACACTACTGCCTACACTACTGCCTGCACTACTGCCTACACTACTGCCTACACTACTGCCTACACTACTGCCTACACTACTGCCTACACTTCTGCCTGCACTACTGCCTACACTACTGCCTACACTTCTGCCTGCACTACTGCCTGCACTACTGCCTACACTACTGCCTACACTACTGCCTACACTACTGCCTACACTACTGCCTACACTACTGCCTACACTTCTGCCTGCACTAATGCCTGCACCACTGCCTACACTTCTGCACGCAGTTCTCTTTACACATTTTACCCAGGCGCGTAGCACCGCCGTTGGCGGTGGTCCGGCCAGGGGGGGGGGTTCTGGGGGGGGGGGGGATCTCCCCCCGGAAATATTTTGAAATTAGGGTGCAAAATCCTGCATTCTGGGCACTTTTGGCATTGTTTTACTATTTCCAAGAAAACAACTATGGACAGCATTTAAAGCCTGTTATCTCATCCACCATTGAATAGGTGTACAAAAACTCTCAGCAAAACTAGCGAGGAAAAGAAATGCAGGCAAGAAATAATAATATGTTACAGATGGCGTACAATATGCATTGAAACAATAAGTATAATATTTATTACTGTGCATGATTCCGCTGCTGTGTACGAAAGCCAAAGCCGCGGAAATAAGACAAGAAGAGCAATCACAGGCAAACTGCTAGCTGGGTTACTTAGCTGCAAGATCAGCATCCGTGAATGTGCCAAATATTGAGCGGCTGTGATCACTGCTGGTGACATCGACGAAGGCATTGCCCAACTACACCACAGACAGTGCATCTGTCCTGTCCTTGTGCGTCTGGAGGAGCATGACTGAATTTAACCGACTCTGGCCCATTGTGGAGCGGAGATAGGTCTTGATTCTCCGCATTGCTGAGAAGGATCTCTCGCTGATGGCATTGGTAGCTGGGCTTACCAGAATCAAGCGCACCAGCTTCACAACTTCAGACAGAAGCTGCCTCTGAGAAGTGGAGTAGCCCCGCAAGAACTTCAGCACAGACCTAAACGTGACATCGTCATCAGAGGTCAGCTGCGTCTGAAGGAGGGAAAACTGGGTCAGAAGGAGGTTGGAGTCGAGATCCTCGCCGTACAACTCTGTCACTGCCTTGAACTCGTCTGTAGCGTCAACCCCTTTGGCACTCTTCAAGAGAAGGTTCTCCATCTGCGTGTATATGGCGAAGCCCTTCTGATTAAACCGGGTCTGGATGGAGGACTTGGCACTGTCAAGCACTTCATAATACAGCTGCCGATAGCGGCCTTCCGGGGAGCTGGGGTGGTATGCTGGCTCATCTCCACCTTCATACCTATGTGGACGTTTGCGTTTGCGAGGGAACTGCGGTTCAGAGACATCAAACTGGTGACTTTTTGCCACAGTAGCCTCCCAGAACATCGAAAATGAATTCTCTGTGCGCATCTTTGTGATTGTGTTCACCGTCAAACGTGCTATTTTCTGGGCTTCGGCAGCAGACATTGTTGAACTCTGGAGGGAAACAGAAAGGTTGTCACCATGTGCCAGGACAAGATGGGCCAAACTGATTCCAAAGAAGAAGTTGAAAGTCTCCATTTGAGCCTTCACTCCGATTACGCGAGCACGCACGTCGGGGTCCACACTCCCAGCCAGAACTTCATCCCACAGTTCTTGCAAGACCAGATAGTTATCCAGGATGCTTTGCAGACTCTTGCCTCGCACTGTCCAGTGGGTTGGGCACAGCACACGGAATCCTGGTGTGTTGGGCGAGATCTCAACCTTCAGGACGTCAAATCGGGCATTCCGTTTTTGCGAGTACTTAATTAACTTGCTGATCTCGCTGGTGACATCGAGGGAATCTCTGGTCAGCACAGTCGTCTTGATGGTGTCGCACATTGCCAGGTTCAGAGAGTGCCCGTAGCAGTGCACAAAAAGAGCCCTTGGCTCTTCATCTCCCAACTGCTTCGCGACACCAGATCTGTGGCCAGCCATATTTGAGGCACCGTCGTAGCATTGGCCTCGGCAACGGTTGAGTTGGAGGTTGAGTCGCAGCATGCAGTCCCGGATAGCCGCAACGATCGTATCTGCAGATATGTTGTCAATCTGGCACAAACCAACGAAATCTTCATGAGCTTCCAACTTCTGGTCAACCCACCGGAAGCACAACGCCAGCTGTTCCTTGTTAGATACGTCTGCGCACTCATCGGCCATTACGCTGAACACCTCAGCAGTATGGATGGACTTGGCCACATTCCGGAGTATGCTATGCGACATTAGCTGAAGGATTTCTTTCTGGATTTCGGGGGAGCAGTACTTATCCACACGTCGCTCCAGCCAAGCACGCAACTCGGGAGTATGTAGCTTCTGTAGTTGCAGCAGTTGCATAAAGTTCGACTCTGCATCGTCGTGGCCACGCAAGGGAAGACCTTGGCGACCCAAAAACTTCATGTTCTCTAGGATTCTCATGAACATTCGCCGATTCAGGGCTTTCTCCTTGGCATGGGCTTGACTTAGCGCCTCACCAATGTCCGGGATAGTCTGCGGTAGCACAAGCATCACCTAGACAGCGTCGATGTGACACAGCGACTTTTCGTGACGGCGGAACCCCTCCGTGGCATCTTTCCATTTTTTGAAGCCCTTAGCAATGAAGGCCGAGTCCTTCGATGGCGCTTTCAGCTTCCCTTGCTGATCAGCAAAGGAACACAAATGGCAGGTCACAGAATCCGTCGACTCGTCGTAGTGCAACCAGTTGAATTTATCGAACCAAGCTGGTTGAAACGGACGCTCAACGATCGATGTTCGCCCGAAACTTCGCTTTGGAAACGCAAAGTTCCGAGGCTGATGAGCCTCCATGGTGTCCACACAAGCAGCAATCAGAGAGGAAAAAGACACACAACTACGAGAATTCTTTGGAAAAAGTGGAACACAAAAAGCAGCGGATCAGCGAAGGCGTGCAAGCGAAAAGCGTCCGGGGATGTGCATCACACAGTGTACATGGTCGTAGGCCATACCGGTAGCCCTATATGCACGTACACTCGCATGTGTAACGCGTAGGGCTCCCTGGTGAAAGCCAGGATGTCGTACGACCCCCTACGACTCCCTGGTGTAGGCCATGCAGCCTTGCAGGGCCTTCAAAAAAACGTGGTCGGGCGAAAAAGTGGTCGTGTCATTAAGCAAGCAGTGTAGGGAAATTATTGCCACTGCCTACTGACCAGTACTTTGGCCGAGTGGTTGTGTGCTTTCCTGCCAATCGCAAGGTTCTGAGTTCAAGACCAGTGCTGACACCAGTGAGCGTGTACATTGTTAACAAATGCTGTGATGCAAGCGTAAAGCACTTTACATGCAGTTAACTGCTCTGACAACCACTGTTAACTGGCTACTCACTACACTGTGTTCATAGTGAGGGTAACATAGATGCAGCTAACGAGGTTTGCACCTTGTCAGGCATTGCTTGTGATACTAAGTTACCCTCGCTGTCACGTGCTACATCTGCCACCCTGGTATCTCAGGCATTGTGGTGGCCTTGTACAAGCAAAACTTCCTAAACTGGTTGTGTTTCTCAACACAATTGCATAGGCGGTTTGGTTGTGTATCTGCGATCTTTACTTTCTTCTGCTTATGTACTTCAAATAGGGAAGGGTGTTTTAAATAGGATCTGGGAACTACACAGCTCAATAAGACCTTTCTGCTTTCTAGGGATGACGACGCCGCCACATGAAAATACCACATGAAAAGACTACATGAAAAGACCACATTCAAAGGCGTCAGATGCCGCTTTTTTACGGATGGAGAGGAAAATTCAGATCCAACAATATAATTATGGGAAAGGTGAAAACCCACTTTCTGCATCAATGTTGCCCTGTTTTCCACACCTCGTGTTCCCAACTCACTGTGGTGTACAGCACAGTTGAAACAATTCTCTTCAAGTCAGGACTTGATCATGATACATATAGCTATCATTGCACAATCATGGTCTGAGAACTCAGTCACTGGGCCGGCCTGACTCATTATGTTGGAAATGGTGCAGTACATTTCACTGAACTTTACACAGGACTGATTCAACGGTTCTATACTTCATTGTTGAGTAATGCATGCGTAGAACTTACAGTGGTGAAGTGGATAGGAAAATTCCACAGCTGCCATCAGCAGCGTGATGCTCAGCATGGCCTGATACATTCAACAGGAAAGAACAGAAAACAGATTTTAAAACTATCCCTGTCTCTGTGCAGAAGTATTCGATTATAGGAATGGGTATCAAATCATCAAGGTTAGCATAACACACATACCTAACCAGTCATGTGTTCATTATCCACAGAGAAAATAGTTCATTTTTTCGTATAGAATCCCATGCAAACAGAAGTTCTCTTTGAGACCTGAGCAAGCCCATAGATCAAGTTATGTTGCAAGATAGTGTGAAGTAGACATTTGCACACAAGTAAACTAACACTAGCATACAGGGAGCACACATGGTGTATTGAGCACATTCAACTTTACCAGCATCATCTTGGCGAGCAGCAGTGGACTGACTGGCTTGATCAGAGTGTGACTGGCTGCCAGAAGAAACGCTCTCTGCCGAATCTGATTGAACAGCGGTGGCAGTAGCTCCGGCGGAGACCGGCTGGTCGGCTTGCACCCGACGCTTCCGGAATATGTCCGGGAAATCGGTGGCCAGCTGCAGTGTGGAGAGTAACAAATATACAAACAAGCAACAAACATGGCTCTGATATCAACATCAGCTAGTGTCAATATCATCCACACCACTGAGAGTCAAATCAATGAGAGGTACACGGCCGAGAATACATTGTGCATTGCGTAATGGTAGGTTACAGATGTTTTGTTGAATAAATGTTAGAGCAACTTGCATACATCAACAGACACACATAGGCTGAGAGGCGGGGGGGGGGGGGGGGAAGTAGAGAGAGACTGAGAGAGAGAGAGAGAGAGAGAGAGAGAGAGAGAGAGAGAGAGAGGCAGAGAGATAGATAGAGAGAGAGAGAGAGAGAGAAAGAGAGAGAGAGAGAGAGAGAGGAGAGAAAGAGAAAGAGAGAGAGAGAGAGAGAGGGAGAGAGAGAGACTGAGAGAGAGGGGCATACGCAACAGGCGATCAAACTCACCAGATCTTCATGCTGCCGTAGCACCTTGCAGACCTTTGCAAAGCGCTTGGCGTTCGGTGATTTCACTAGCAGCTGGTGGAGCTTGGTCGAGGTGTGATGGTAGTCGGTAACTGCCCAGCTGTGGACCAATGCTGCTGCAGCGCGTAGATGATTACTGTGCCCACGTGATGAAGATGATGATGTAAGGCCCAGGCAGGTGGCTAGTGCAGGCAGGTCGGACTCACCAAGGCTTTCTCGGACGGACTCAAAGGACTTTGCAGAGAGCAGTGAAGCATGGTTGACCGGCCATTCGAGAAGAAGCGGGGCATGATCATCGTAACTGTAGGTAGTTGAGAGAATATCCTGTGTCGCTACGGACGCTCGGACTTGCTCTGCATCGTACACAGCGAAATCAAACTTGTCGCTTGGCTCGCGAAGGTGCTGACGAATGGAAACAGAGCTGAGGATGCTCGTGGAGTAATTAGTGCCCGGGCTATACTGTGCAGCAAGCCTATCAAACACCTTGCGCAACAGAGCCAGCAGACAATAGCCATCTAGCGTATCTTCAACGGGCGCATGGACAACAGCGACAGCTTGGCGCAGGCTGTCCGTGACGGAGATGCAACCACGGGCTGTAGAATGGACTGGAGTCACTACCACCAGATTCTTCCAGAGCTCAGCAGGAATGCCGTGAAGCTCGTGGAAATAGGCGTACAGCTCTGTCTGCAGCCTGATAACTAGAGCAGTGGAGAAGCAGTGCTGAGTCGTGAAAGAGACTCCTGCGCACGCCGACCGAGGTGATGAATCTTTCTTGGCCAGTGGGCCGAGGCAGTTGTCAGCGGTCGGAAGACGGCTGGGTGCCAGGATCCTTTCTTTCTCCTGCAGCAACACACCTAGTTGTATTACCATCTGCAGCAGCAGAGGGCCTTGCCCTTCTGCTTCCTCGCAGCTGTTAAGCTTGTCAAGGACTTCCTGGACCTTTGCAACACCATCTTTGAAGTGGAGCATAACTTCATCGTCAAGCCCAGGTGGTGCAAATATCAGACCAATGACCTTGGAGAGCAACCAGTTGGGTCGGTTAACAATGATGTCGTCCAGCTCAGGTGATGAGAAAGAAACAATCTAGAAACAAAAACACGATATGCAAACCCATACACACAGCAACACACATAATTGTAAGCCGACGCACGATATATGCCAAAACATGGATACACACACATTCCACACGCATGCGCAGACAGGATATTAAAAAGGCCAAATACCTCCAAAATAATACAAAACAAAGCAAGTCACCCAGGCAATCCTCGACGCGTCATGACAGCACACTTCGCCTGACCCCACATTGAGTGGCAATGAGGAACTGTTAAATGAACCATCCTAAGTTTTAAAGAAATGAATGTAAGGGAAACGGGTACAGATGCCCTGGCTTGAGTTGCGCGGAAATCAGTGACGGATCCTCTCATGGACACAGATACAACCCTCAGGTGAACAGCCAAAGCAGGACTATGCAGCACACCCTTATAGAAACTCACTGTTGAAGATCAATCCATCTAAGGTGTAAAGCACAATGCACCTGTTGTCAATGATTTCTTTATCAGCCTAAAGCCAGCAATCTGTAGGTGATGTCCCCTGCTGTCAAGCCCCAGCTAGCCATATTGTGCACAGCAACACACTAAACCTGTCCCACAATTTTCACTTCACCTTGAAGTTTCCAGCAGCCTCACACTTACTAGTATCGGCAAGAGTACATAACCCCCCAGAGTGTGCAACGCCTGATCCAGCTCTGCATAGGGTCTTGGTCGAGCGTAATCGGATCTTTGCGTCATAATACCGTACACATCTGAGGGGAACCCGGGGAGTCGCGGGTACTCTCGTATCAAAAACAATGGTGCCCTGCCTCGAGACCGGCCTTGCGCTGCTGTCGAGTGTACGCATGACATCAGAAGATCCGATTCCGCTCGACCAAGACCCTATGCAGAGCTGGATCGGCAATGCACACTCTGGGGGTTATGTACTCTTGGTATCGGTGAAAAACTGGTCTAGCACTGAATGATAGATAATAAACTACAGCTAATGGCAGGATGGGCATCGTAATGTTCTAGATATGGGCTGTAAAAGAAGTAGGAACAAATCAAACCGGTTGCATCTTTCCCTAAAACCAACGAATAAGAAGGGTCGTAGGGAAATTTTATTTTTGTCCCTGAGACGAGCATCATTCGTTGGAGTTGTGGAGGGGGGGGGGCAAAAATCGCAAGTCGACCGACACTACAGTCAATTCCTCGGAAACTGTCTCGCTGGCTAAAGTTCGATCTGGGCCGAATTGAGGATCAAAAACCCACTTTAAATCTCAAGAATCTCATTCTGGGTTTGGGATTTGCTTCTCCACATATTTTGCCATGGCATACCGGTGCAAATTTTATAAACCTGGCCGAATGTCTACTATGTGAGGGGGACACCAAAAAGGTAGGGTGCCAGTTTCCAATAAATCGGGAAAAAAATCACAAGTCGACTGATACTATACATATGTACATGACTACATATACATGCATGCAATTTTCATCATCCAGCAGAGCAAGCTGTGTTTGTTTCATAGGGACTGGAGGGTGTGCGAGTTAGAAATGAGCGATGTTCATTTCAGGGACGATAAAACACTTTTGCGACGACCCCTTAGAAATGTACATGACGTAGATGACATACATCATAACATGAAATACATCTACTGCAAGAAAATTGAAATTACTCAATCTGCAGAGTATGTACATACCAGACCATACGCATTGAGGATCTTGCGATATCGACGGATTTGTGCGGTGTTGATGCTGTCTTCATCGTCATCATACTCTACGTGGCTAGCAGCACAAAGCTGTCGAGAGAACTCCCGACTTGTTGAGAATGGCTCTTGGATGTTGTCATGCAGTTGTGCCAATATTTCCTCTGCCTGCCCGAGCACTTTGGGTTGCTTGCGAGATTTCTGAACATGCACATCAACAAAGTGGGTAAAGTACTCTCTGTTCACAAACATGATTAAACATTTTATCGTTAATGATGTATGTATACGTCACTGAGAACGAACACAATCCACTAATGACGTACTTCCTCCGTAAGCAAAACTTCATTGCATATTTACAGTTCAGTCTAAAGCATTCTATGGCTACAAACACACTTTGAAAAGTGGAAAACACAGCAGCATTTGAAAGATGTATATAATCATACACGGTCTGGAGGGCTTGATGGCTGAATCATGGCTGGGAGCGAGGGCATGATTCAGCCAGCAAGCCCGACAGACCGTGTATGATTGGATTTCTTACTTGACCCATGCGCACGCACGGAACGTAGCCTACTCAAACATTGAAACAAGCCAAAGACTAGATGTCACACACTGAAACGTTTTAGAGTAGGATGCATGTTTTTCAGCTCCCGTTTTTGTATCGTGTTTAGGTTACTTTTGGGGTCTCTGACCCGGATTTTTTGTTGCAAGCATGTCTGCAAACAGGGATTCCACGACCATGGCCGCAGTAGAGAGCGATGAGCACGAACAGCCGTGCGATGTCCCAGATAATCGTTTCCCCCGGTCGAACTGCTGCCGCGATTTCCACAACGCTCCGGCGGCGATAATGGATATGCTTGATGTCGAAAGAAGTGCTGCTGCAGACCGTGAGAAAAGGCTGATAAGCCATATCGACCAGCTATCTAGGACCGTTCAGGAGCTATCCAGATCAAGCGCACCGAACATTCCAAGTTCAGGAAGTTCCGCCATTACGGTTGGAGATTCTCAGGCTCAGAGCAAGTCGCAAAGAAAGAGGCGCCATGCTACTAACTGCCCAACCGTTGAGTCCGAAACCAACCCGAATACCGTAGTAGATCTACAACTGACTTCATCTGGTCCGGCCCAGCAGGATGCTGCGGCCACTTGTCACATTCCAGTCGAGAGCGGACCTACCGTACCAGGACATGACCTCAGTGACCTGGATCATCACCAACGCGTGGGTGTCACGTCGAACGTTCAAACTACTAGTAATTCGAACTCCAAGACTAAGACCAACATTCAAACTTCAGCTAATGCAGCCAGTGCAGTCAGTGAGGCCAATTTGCCAGACGTCGATGACGACAGTGAAGATGCTGCCTGGCGTTTGGTGACAGCCAGGAAACCTGTCAAGAAAAGTGTTGTGTTTGTTGGCAATCTGCTGCGCGATGCCTCACCGGAGCAGCTAGCACGCTTCGTGGAGTGTCGCTCGTCGGAGTTGAAGACTCCCCCTATTAAAATTCTCGACTGTAAAGTTTTTCAGAAGCAGAAGTCGTTGTCTGCGAGACTGGTAGTCCACGCATCGTGCAGCAAGACGCTGCTGGATCGTCGCTTCTGGCCCAGACCACTCTATTCCAGACAGTGGAATTTCGACAAGTACTCTGCCTCTGATGTCAGTGATGATACCACAGAAACCACAACATGTGACGACACGCAAGCAAACTCGGCATCCCTTTCGGAAGTGGAAACAAATGTGCACGCGCCCTCAGTCAGCGATGGCTCTGAAATCAACCATGCCTGCTGATGACCATGCTGCACACTGCCTTCTTGAATGTATGTAGTATCAGGCGCAAGACAGCCGAAGTGCAAAAGTTCTTGTCAAACAGAGGCATTCATGTCTTTGGTATGGCTGAGACTTGGCTCACTCCAGATATCTTGGACAGTGAACTTACTATCCCACATTTCAAGCTACATCGGAAGGATAGATTGCAGCAACATGGTGGTGGTGTTGGGATATACTGCCATGAATCTGTTCTTGCGCGAAGACGCACTGACTTGGAGACTGACTTAGAGCTGCTGTGGATAGAAGTTAGCGTTTCCGGTGGCATAGTGCTGGTTGGATGCTGTTATCGTCCACCAGACAAACCTGTAGCATTCTGGACCTCCCTGGAGTCCAGCCTAGACGCATCAGTTCATGCACCAGGAAAGAAGGTTCTGGCAACTGTCATGCTGGGTGATTTCAACGTTGATATGAAAATGAACCAGTCACCCATGGCCATACGAGTAACTGACTTGTTTAACAAATTTGGTATGACAAATTATGTGTCTTCACCAACACGTGCCACCACCCTTACTGAGTCAATCATTGATCTCTTCCTATCAACTTCCCCGCTGACGGGACCTTGTGACATAGTCTTTAGTATGTAGGGAGGGCCATAGCATTGACCCAAGAGTGGATGGTGTGCCATTGTCTGCTTTACTGGCAGTTGGTGGAATCAGTAAGGTCTGGTCTGGATGTCTGCTGCCCCGACCCATCTGGCCAGGCTCGACCGCATTCAGCAGAAGGCAATGGCCATCATAGGACCAGATGTGTTCCTCCAGAGTCTGGCTGCACGACGCACTCTCTCTATCTCTGGGCTGTGCTACATGTACAAGCTTCAGTGCATCGAAAGCCCACAACAGCTGACCAACATTGTCCCATCAGCTGCACCCACTGTGGCTCGTCCGCGAACCCGACACACACATCCGGTGACCCATCCTCACGAGCTCCTCAATACTCTACCACCAGCTGCACCGGAGTACATCAGGCGGTCCTTCCCGTTTGCCCACATCAGTTTGTGGAATCAACTGCCACCCTCTCTGTTCCAGCCACCAATGTCCCTGCAACGGCTGCACTGCTTCAGGGCAGCTGCATGGAAGCACTTGCTACACACTGACTAGCTGTGGGCTACAGACACCCTCTGAAAGCCACAGCTGCACAAACCTGCGACGAAGTTGCCAGCCACTCTGGTCTAGATTCACCCTGCCGTATCACTCGAGAGCTACCCACACATCTCTCAATCTCCCCCTTTTTCCGCTATTATTATTGTTATTCCCTTCTTGTGTTGTCTTGTTTTTTATTTCATTTTTTTGTCTTAAGTCACTTTCTTATGTTGGCTCATTATAAACTTATGATTAATTTTGATGCATACATGGCACTGTGACGCCGAGACCCATGGTCGGCAGAGTCCATGTATTTCATCAGCACAGCTATTAAAGGGGAAGTTAAGGCTAAAATCAAATTTTTCACCAGTTGTAGTCTTCGGGGTGCTGAGTCGAATGGTCTTCGTCCGAGAAAGCTGAGACGCTCCCTTCCTACTTTAATCCCAATCGAACTCGCGCACTTCCACCGCAACTGGGTGACTGCACCCTACTAGAATGGGATTTGTATGCAAAATGTCACTAAAAGTAAAAGCGCCGTTTTTCGTTCTTATAAAAGCACGGATGACCGCGATTGGCCCATAATTATGTTGTAGTCTTTTGGACGCTGAGTCGACTTATTTTGGTCCGAAAAGGCTGAGATGCAGCGTTCCTCCATTATTCCCAATCGTACATGGTTGAACAAGCGGTCACGTGCTCCTGGGTGCCCAAATCACCTGGTCAATACTCCAGCAGGCGACAACTTTCGTACCAAGGTTCAACTCGAGTTCAACTCGAGTGACAGGACTGCACCCAAAAAAAGGTCAAACAGGCTAGTAAGTTGTACCCTGCAGGCACGGTGACCAGGTGACTGGTGTACGCAGGAGCACGTGACCGCTTGTTCAACCATGTTCGATTGGGGATAAAGGAGGAGCGCTCCATCGCAGCCTTTTTGGACCAAAACCAGTCGACTCAGCGTCCAAAAGACTACAACATATTGGCCAATTGTGATCATCCGTGCTTTCATAAGAACGAAATGGCGCTTTTAGTGATAATTATTTTGCATACAAATCCCCATCTAGTAGGGGGCAGTCACCCAGTTTTGGTGGAAGTGCGCGAGTTCGATTGGGATTAAAGTGGGAAGGGAGTGTCTCAGCTTCCTCGGACCACGACCATTCGACTCAGCACCCCGAAGACTACACTGACTGGTGAAATTTTGATTTTAGCCTTAACATCCCCTTTAGGGTGGCTCACACCCTCTGCGCGCGCATCGTTTGAAAAGTGTAGATTTTCAGTAAATTTTTCGGTAGTGATGATTTTTGTGCGATCAATCGTTGTAGGAAACGTCTTCTCTCTTTTCTGCAATTCTGGCGACCTAGCTAGAACCTGCTGCTAGTGTCCCTCTTCACTCGTTCTTTCTATGAAAGGGGAAGGCAGCACTCGCAGAAGATTTTCCAAGAATGCAATGTCGACTGGTGCTCGTACTATAAGAAGGAAGAAATCAAAGTCCGCTCTTGAATCATGCCTGAGTCTTAAAAAATTATTTCTGAATACGCTTGTGTAGATTTCCTGCCAGTGCCACTGACATTTTGCGACCTTCAAATATAACTTGCTCGATCATCTCCCGCACTGACTGGCAAATTCGTCAGGTAGCTGTGGATGGATCGATTCAGGGAGATCGAAGGTAAATACATCGAAGCACTTCAAACACGTTTCAAGACGCACTTCAAATTTTGTAATTGTGTCTTGAAAATTGTTCAGAACAATTCGTACTTCAATACGCTGTTGAATTGTATCCTCTGCTTGGGAGTCTCGACTGTTTTATTGCTGGATGGCTTTCCTCAACACCGTTCACTGTACATGTATCGCGGAACGCAGATTGGATGGCATTGGAGGTGAATTTAATAATTTGTGACTGTGTCATCAACCAAGTGAGGACATCAAAATATCAACAGGGACGCTCCGAAAATCACAAACGCTGCGAAAGAGATATGAAATGGTCTTACACACTGGTGGGTATTCCACATTCATTGTGTCATATCTTTAGACTGTCCGAAAGTTTGTCGTGCCGTGCAACTTTCACAGACTAATCCGATAATTGGCATGTGGCCCTATTGGCACGCACTCATGCGTATGCCGCTGAGTCTATAATGTGCACGCACATGTGTGTATACATATACAATTAATTTTATTACGTATGCAATATTAGGCAATCTACATGTACATATATATGTGTGTGCACTCACTCCTATGACATAGAACGACAGTGCAGGCTATGTAAAGTCGCACGAATGTGTGTCACCCGGGTGTGTACATGCATGCTCTCCTGTGGGCGTTTTGTGTGCGCGCCTGGCGTGGCATAACGCCGTTCAATATGACTAGTGTTGAACCGTGGTTATTTGCCCCCACCCCCTCTTTTTTCTGTATGCGTTGGATATGCAACTTATGACATAAACTCGGTTGTTGAAAACGAATGCCATGCACCACAATGGATTGACAAGAATATAATACAAGTAGCACTGTAAAAGCGCTGGTAATACTCATGTTGCAGCCATGGCAGTTGTGATTAGCTTTCCAAGTCAAGCCTGCTGCAGAAATTATTGCACTCTGAGTCTGACCAGCTGGAGTGGCCCAGGACTGCCGGTTGTGGAGAACAGGAGTGATGCTTGTATATACGCTTGTACAAGTATTTACATGATGTACTTCGAAGTAACGTTAGGTGTATTACTTGTGTGTTCTTCTGCCTGTGCGCGTGTACATGTGCTGGTCAGTGTGGAACCACCATCCATATCAGATCATACAGCTGCTATCAGTCTCAGCAGCTTATATCTGGCAAATAGGGTTTAGTGGCTCGATTTGGCTTACTGTGTTCAACAGAGTGGCATTGCACACAGCTACTTGATGTTATACAGTGTAGTAGCATCTTGGAAATTATATATTTTTGATAGTTAGGTTCGGTAGAAACTTCGCCAGTGTGGCTCTTAGCTTCATTACCACGGAGACTAAGCATTCAAGTAATGCACAAAGAACAGTGGCTAGATGTGAAGTGAAAAGCCATTGGACAATACCCAGTGGAATACGCATTTAGTATAGATGTATTGCTTGCTATGTTGGCAGCAAACACTGTATAATATAATAATTACATTACCAGTAGAAAGTGCCCAATGTGCATTGCTTCAGCACTATGTTTTGTACAAAGCAGTCAACAAATTCCACATCACTATCGGCTTCATGTTGGAGAAAGTTGTGAAAAACATTAGAGCATACATGTGAACTCAATACACATACTCAGCTACATGTGTGGCATTTAGTATGTGGGCGACTTCAAAAGTTCTATTTTGGTAGTTTGCTTTCCGTAGAAGCTGTCTAACTTGATCCAAAGCTCTACTACTATGTTCCGAAGATGTTGTAATCAAGTAAAAATGGTCATCTTCTAGCAGAATTCTACCCACTTCTACAGCTAATGCTGATATTTAGCAAGTATACTACTGTCCTGATGTTCGACATCAAGAAAAATGTGGTAACTACCAGTGCTACGGCCAAAAAGGTGGTTTTCCGGCATTTTTTGGCCTAAATTGGCATATTGTGAGTATGCTATGTTTGGCCCCTCCCCCGAGTGAAACCGGCAGGTAAAACGTGATAAAAATTTGTCTCCGTACACAAGATATCCAACGGAACAAAGTACAATCGTTTGTAGGCACGTTTCAAACCCAAAAAAATTGGACCCGAGGGGTAGGAGCCACCTTAACTGGCATTGTGGATAGCGCCTACCCAGTCCAATGTCCTTTTTGTCTTTCAACATGATTTGTAGGTTTGTCTTCTCTTTAAAAAGAAAAAGGTTAAGTTCTGTTGCTCTGGCCTGGCGCGAATGACTAGATGCTACTTGTTGCGATCAAATATATCGCTCAAACCGTTTTCCGGAAAAAATTTCTTAAGGAGAATCAAGGATAGAGATTGCCCGACTTACATGTACATCGTTCTTTACAGAGATAGTGTCGGGTTGGAGATCTAGTAGTAGATACTTGACTACTTCCAGATGTCCATTCCCGGCAGCGCAATGTACAGGAAGGTCACCGTTCTGTGTACAGGTAACACACATGACCAGACATTCCTATGCGTTATCCATCAGAAAAGTACTTATATTGGGTATAATGCACAATCCACTACGAAGCGAGGCAGTCTCACGCACAACATTGTGATAAGTCAATTGACAAACTGGTTACAAGCTAGTGCTGGAAACCCCCAATACATGCTTTTGTGCTGGGCACGAGATTGGTTAGTTAGCATACTGTTTGAGCCAAAGTAATGTTGCAATATTCCTCTTGTGGTTTGAGGGGCATATGATGGGTGCAAGTATACAATACTAAGAACACTTTTGAATCAAATTAGAGGCCACATGCCACGTACTGCTCTTTTCTCTCCGAAACTCAACACTTGCAAGCCAGATATGCTTTGTGCAGCCATCAGTGCCGGGAAGCAGAGTCACCAATATTCACAGGTACTTTTGCAGCAAATAATCGGTTTGGTAGCTGTTTCAGCCTGATACATCCCAGCAATTGACATAATTTTATCAAGCACAGTAGTCCTCATTGGCAAGAAGAGTGTTGTAGGAGTAACAGACTACAGAAAGGAGAGTCAATGATAGAGATTGCTTTAACTTACCCTGCCCTTCACAGAGATCATGTGGGGTTGGAGATCTAGTAGATACTCGACGACTTCCAGATGTCCATTCCCGGCAGCGCAATGAACAGGAGTGCCACCGTTCTGTGTACAGGTAACACACATAACCAGACATTCCTATGCGTTATCCATCAGAAAAGTACTTATATTGGGTATAATGCACAATCCGCTACGAAGCGAGGCAGTGTCACGCACAACATTGTGATAAGTCAATTGACAAACTGGTTACAAGCTAGTGCTGGAAACCCCCAATACATGCTTTAGTGCTGGGCGCGAGATTGGTTAGTTAGCATACTGTTTGAGCCAAAGTAATGTTGCAATATTCCTCTTGTGGTTTGAGGGGCATATGATGGGTGCAAGTATACAATACTAAGAACACTTTTGAATCAAATTAGAGGCCACATGCCCCGTACTGCTCTTTTCTCTCCGAAACTCAACACTTGCAAGTCAGATATGCTTTGTGCAGCCATTAGTGCCGGGAAGCAGAGTTACCAATATTCACAGGTACTTTTGCAGCAAATAATTGGTTTGGTAGCTGTTTCAGCCTGATACTTCCCAGCAATTGACATAATTTTATCAAGCACAGTAGTCCTCATTGGCAAGAAGAGTGTTGTAGGAGTAATAGACTACAGCAAGGAGAGTTAATGATAGAGATTGCTTTAACTTACCCTGCCCTTCACAGAGATCATGTCGGGTTGGAGATCTAGTAGATACTTGACTACTTCCAGATGTCCTTTCCCGGCAGCACAATGTACAGGAGTGCCACCGTTCTGTGTACAGGTAACACACATGACCAGACATTCCTATGCGTTATCCATCAGAAAAGTACTTATATTGGGTATAATGCACAATCCACTACGAAGCGAGGCAGTGTCACGCACAACATTGTGATAAGTCAATTGACAAACTGGTTACAAGCTAGTGCTGGAAACCCCCAATACATGCTTTAGTGCTGGGCACGAGATTGGTTAGTAAGCATACTGTTTGAGCCAAAGTAATGTTGCAATATTCCTCTTGTGGTTTGAGGGGCATATGATGGGTGCAAGTATACAATACTAAGAACACTTTTGAATCAAATTAGAGGCCACATGCCACGTACTGCTCTTTTCTCTCCGAAACTCAACACTTGCAAGCCAGATATGCTTTGTGCAGCCATCAGTGCCGGGAAGTAGAGTCACCAATACTCACAGGTCTTTTGTAGCAAATAATCGGTTTGGTAGCTGTTTCAGCCTGATACTTCCCAGCAATTGACATAATTATATCAAGCACAGTAGTCCTCATTGGCAAGAAGAGTGTTGTAGGAGTAACAGACTACAGCAAGGAGAGTTAATGATAAAGATTGCTTTAACTTACCCTGCCCTTCACAGAGATCATGTCGGGTTGGAGATCTAGTAGATGCTTGACTACTTCCAGATGTCCTTTCCGAGCAGCGCAATGTACAGGTGTTCTACCGTTCTGTGTACAGGTAACACACATGACCAGACATTCCTATGCGTTATCCATCAGAAAAGTACTTATATTGGGTATAATGCACAATCCACTACGAAGCGAGGCAGTCTCACGCACAACATTGTGATAAGTCAATTGACAAACTGGTTACAAGCTAGTGCTGGAAACCCCCAATACATGCTTTAGTGCTGGGCGCGAGATTGGTTAGTTAGCATACTTTTTGAGCCAAAGTAATGTTGCAGTATTCCTCTTGTGGTTTGAGGGGCATATGATGGGCGAAGTATACAATACTAAGAACACTTTTGAATCAAATTAGAGGCCACATGCCACGTACTGCTCTTTTCTCTCCGAAACTCAACACTTGCAAGCCAGATATGCTTTGTGCAGCCATCAGTGCCGAGTGCATACAAATCCCCATCTAGTAGGGCACAGTCACCCAGTTTCGGTGGAAGTGCGGGAGTTGGATTGGGATTAAAACGGGAAGGGAGTGTCTCAGCTTCCTCGGACCACGACCATTCAAAATAATAAATTCTACTACTACTACTACTACCATTCGAATCAGCACCCCGAAGACTACAATTGGTGAAATTTTGATTTCAGCCTTAAGGTGGCAGACTACCCAAAAATTCGCTGAAAAATCGAATTTGTAAATTCACATTGAGTGCTACGTCAGTTGAAAGAGCATGAATAGCTGCAAATTCTCTGATAATTGTGGCCCGATCTGACTGGCCGTTCAAGAGTTATGGCCGAAAATGTGCCCTTGCAAGGAAAGATTTTTTTGTTGCACGCTGTCATTTGTTGGCAGCACTGTATTTGAATGTGAGCAGACCGTGCGCAACTTGTCGTATCATGGAAACACGTGAAAGTGTGCAGAATTTTGCTCCAAGTCCAAAAAATCAGGTTTTTGAGCCACGTATTGGGCAGGACTTTTGCCAACACCCTCGTGACGTTGCAGATATGTGGCTTGATTATTGTAGTTGACGTTGATTTAGTGACTTTGGCAAGTTTGAGTCGTGTCAAGAAGTCAGGTAGGATTCAGTACTAGGCAGTAGTGAAACGTGAGTGGTAGTCTTTGCCGGTTTCTGAGGGTATCCTGGATTTGGTGTGCAGCGCTGTGGAAATGGCTTGCTGTGGAGGTCCCAGCACTGGATGTTGTATCAAAGGTACGACCTCGTAGCACGTGCTAAACCTAAAAAAATTCAAAAATTGACTTGGGTCTGTGGGAGTGTGTGAGAGAACGCCCACTCGTTCCGTTGTGACAGATTCCAGGGCCTCGTTGAGGGGCCCTACCCCATCACCCATGGCTGCTTCTGGACTTGTTCTAGGTTTGGGTCCCGCGCACGAACAGAATGAGCACGAAAATGTGAAAAAATTGTAAATGCATTTGTTTGGCTCCTGGGTGGCTCGCACACCGTGGCACTATGCCGGAAATTTGAGTTTTTCCGGGCTGGAAAGCCTGTCAGTGCGGCGCAAGAACTTGTAAATCATGTCTTGAGGGCCAGCATAGTGGCAGGAGTGTGTGGTCAAAATTTCACTCAAATCCATTGAGAAACACCAAAGTTACGGTCAATTGTGTAACAGGTTTAATCAAACTTGAAAAGTCAGAGACTGGTTGAGCGTGCCTCGACCAGTTATATGCAAAATGTGATAGTATACATGTGGCAATGGCGCCAATGAAAGTGCTAATAGACAGGCGTAAGACGCATGAGGTGCGAGGGAGTGTAAAGTTATAGAGAACAGGGGAAAACTGTTACATCATCCCCCTCCTATGGAGAGGAAGGAGCTTATAACCCAAATGCTCAAGTGGAATAGAGTACAATAAGCGCAAACACGTGCGAGACGAAAAAAGGCTTCGCACTGAAGTAACACAATAAGACGACTGAAACTCCATGCAAATAAAGTGTAATAAGCTCAACAAATGTGTAAGGTGAAACTAGAAGTTCAACTGCAAAACTCAGCGGGCAGAAGCCAAGGTTTTGTACTTCTGAAGTGGAACAATGTCATTACCAGATTCATCCAACAAATAATGTTCAGGCTCCCAAGTGGCATCAGAGTAGCCTTGCCACTTGACTAGGTACTGAAGCTGATTCTGCCGGCGGCGGTGACTGAGAATGTTCTCCACCACATAGCGGGCATGACCATCAAGGTCCGTGATAGGCGGAGGCGTAGGCTGTCTCCTATTAGGAATAGCGTTCTTCTCGTAGGCACGGAGTGCCGACACATTAAATACCGGGTGACAGCGGCTGGTATGAGGCAACTTGAGCTTGTAGGCATTCGGGCCGACCACATGGGTTATAGGAAAGGGGCCAAACCACTTGGGGCGTAATTTATGGGATGGTCGGTCCCGAGCTTCAGGAGTCAGGAGGAAATCCCGGTAGACCATTACCAAATCTCCCACCTTCAGCTTTCCCTCGACCCTTGTCCGATCTGCATAGAAGGCCTGACGAGCTTGAGCTGCCACTAACGCATCTTGTGAGATTTTGACCGCGTCTTGTCTTGCTTGCAACCAATCAGCTGAATCTCTGCCTCCCTGAATAGGGTTGAGGAAGTCGGGTGGCGCTCTGGGATTTAGACCGTAATTTAAGAAGAACGGTGTGTTTCCTGTAGATGATTGAGTAGCGCTGTTGATAGAAAACTCACAGAGAGGTAGGAGCATATCCCAGTTATCTTGTTTATGATTTACAAAAGCCCTCAGCACATCCTCTACTATTCTGTTTACTCGTTCAGTTAGGCCATCTGTCTGAGGGTGATTGGCAGTACTAAATGCTAGTTTCGTTCCTAAGCGATCAAACAATTCCTGAAAAAATGCTGCCGTAAATCTTGGATCACGATCACATACAATACTAGAACTCAAACCATGAAGTCGAAATACATGTTGAATATACAGATCAGCACTTCCTTTAGCGTCAATAGTAGAGGAAGTAGGTGCTAAATGTACACACTTTGTCAAGCGGTCTACAAATACATATATAGCATCATGACCTGTATCGGTCCTAGGCAAACCCATGATAAAATCCATCGAGATATCCGCCCACGGCTGACTGGGCACTGGTAAATTCTGCAAGAGACCAGTTTTTAGCTGGCCGCCTTTAACTCGTTGGCAGACGTCACATGACTTGACAAACGCCTTTACATCCAGTCCCATTCTGGGCCAATAGAAATATCTAGCGAGTCTGAAATAGGTGCGATCTCGACCGGGATGCCCCGCAGTCACACAGTCATGGTATTCTTGAAGCAGGGCGAGTCGGAGTTTGCTACTCTTTGGAATGCATAACCTGTTCTGTGGTGAAGATCTGAGATAAAGATAACCGGGTGTTTCATTTAGAAGGTAACGGTCGTGCAGATTGTCATGGCTTGAATTTTTCAGTCTCCTGATAATGGGAGCAAGATCCTTGTCGCACTTGTAACCGCTGACAATTAACTGCGCTAAGTCTGGATTAATCTCTAGGGTATGCTCTATGGCATTCAACTGAATGTTAGGAGGATAGGATGACCCGCCTATTTCAGAATCACTGAACAGATCTGGACGGCGTGAAAGCGGGTCGGCAATGTTTTTCTTTCCTGGTTTGTGAAAGACCGTAAAGTCATAGTCAGCTAAAAACTCTACCCATCTTGCCTCACGCTTGGTGAGAGTCGGTTTGGTTCGTAAATAGACAACACCCATATTATCAGTCATCAGGTCAAAGTGGCGGAATAGATAGATTCTCCAGCACTTTAATGCAAATACCACAGCCAACGTTTCCCTCTCGGCCGCAGTATAGTTGCGTTCTGCAGCTGACAGTTTCCGACTACAATAGGCTACGGGATGCAAATCCATATCTTCTCCCTGCTGCAGGAGCACACCCGCCACGGCAAAGTCACTTGCGTCAGTTTCTACCGTGAAGCTTTTCTCAACATCGGCCAGTTGCAACACTGGCGCCTCGAGTAATGCTGATTTTAGAGACTCGAATGCCTTCTGTCTAGCAGCGCTCCATTCAAAGCGTGAATTTTTTCCGGTGATTTCTTCTAATGGACGAGAGATGGTCGAGTGTCGATCTATGAACCTTCGGAAATAGTTTGCAAAGCCAAGAAACTTCCTCACATCAGTTACTGACGACGGAGTTGGCCATGTTTCCACAGCACTTATCTTCTTGGGATCAGCGGAAATTGATGTGCCGTTGATTTTATGCCCCAAGAAGAGAACTTCTCTCACGCCGAATTCGCATTTAGACTGTTTGCAATACAGCTCACTATTTCTAAGTGTTTCTAGAACTGTTTGAAGATGATGCTGATGATCTTCCCAGGTCTTGCTGAAAACTAGAATGTCATCCAAGAATACTACAACGAATTTTCGGAGATGCGGTTGCAGAATAGAGTTCATGAGTGACTGAAAGGTGGCCGGGGCATTAGTCAGCCCGAATCCCATGACTCTAAATTGGAAGTGGCCGAACGGCGTATTAATGGCCGTCTTAGAAACATCCGAGTCTTGAATTCTGATTTGATTGTACCCCGACCGCAAGTCCAACTTGGAGAAATATGCACTGCCCTGGATCGTGTCGAATAAGTCATCAATATTAGGAAGACAAGCTTTGTTTTTGATCGTAATTCTATTCAATTCTCGCCAATCGCACACCATTCTCAGAGTACCATCCGACTTTTTCACAAAAAACACAGGTGCACCGTATGGCGACTTACTTGGCTCAATGAATCCCCTCTCAAGTAATTCTGACAGCTGTGACTGGAGCTCGTCCATCTCTGGTTTCGGCAGGCGGTAGGCGGGTCGAGACGGTGGTCTGGCTCCATCTTCTATCTGGATTTCATGGTCAACTGGTCTCTTCGGTGGAAGCTCATTCGGCAGCTCGTCTGGAAATAAATCCTGGTACCTCTTGAGCAGGTTCTGGATGTCTTGTTGCTCTGATTCCTGGAGTTGTGGCCCGGAACGATTCTCCTCGTTTGCAGCAGTGACCCATGCAAGAAACCCCTCGGCTCCACTCCTCAGGGCATGACGAGCTTGTCGGCCACTGATAAACATGCTTTCCACAGATGGCCGGTCGGCTGTCGGCGGGTTAGCTGAAGGCAATTTGGCAACAAAGGGCTCACCGTCCAACTGAACTTCGTTCGTACGGAAGTTGATGCTGGGGTTGTTCCTTGTAAGCCACGGCTTGCCAAGAATAGCGTCGTAGCGAGTCAGGGGATACACAGTAAAGTGCTGTTCCTCACTGAAGCCCCCGACTGTCACCCTTAGCGTGCGTGTGGAAATCTGCGGGACCTCGCTGGTCGAGCCGTCCGCCAATGTTACGCTCAGCACTGCTGAGCTTGCATCCGTGTCAAGATGATGCTTTCGAACAAAACTGTCTGCAATGAAGTCATGCGTCGAACCGGAATCTATCAGCATCACTGCACGGCGACCGCCGATCTTTCCCTGTATGCGCAGTAGGTCGTGTTCAGGTTCATTGCCGACGCTGACGTTGCTGACATGACACCTTTCTGCAACGGGACAATTTCCTACAGCTATGGGTGTCTCCGGCTCCGTAGGTTCCTGGAGAGCAACGTCTTCAACCTCCAGAGCTCCGAACCGGTTAGCGACTGGTACCGGCGTGGGTGCTTGGGTCGTCGCCAGTAAGCGCACCCCCTTTCTTACTGGCGACCAGCGTTTGGGTAGCGCTGTCCACCCTCAGTACAGTCTTTAGCGAGGTGGCCTGGCTTCCTGCAAGCAAAGCAGTGTCCCATTGCTCGCAGTTGGACACGCTCTTGGTCCGTCAGCTTGCGGAGGCCCTGAGTCTGACCACGGAAGCTGGGCACGGAACGCGACTCTCTACTGGCTGGTGGCCCTGACGACTGCTCCACGGTGTTTGCTGCCATGACAGCTTGCTCCAGGGTACGTGGATGCTCACGCATGACCTGTCGCTGGATGTGCGGCACTAGACCCCTGACGAACAGCAGCGCTCTGGTGTGGTGGTCGATTTCCGGCACTTGCAGGCTGAGGCGAGTGAAAGCAGCAATGTATGCGTCCAGCGACCCGCGCTGCGCTGCGGAAATTAGTCCCATACGCGATGTTTCCTCGTTATGCCGTGGTCCGTACACATCGCCAAGTGCCGCTTTCAGAGCAGGCCAGTCGGAAAACACTTGGTTAGCTTCCAATGCCGCTATCAACCAAAGACGAGCGTTTCCAGTCAAAAATCCTGCCGCGTAGTCGACCCTCTGTGCCGCATTTGGGAGCGCCAACGACCGTAGGGCCATGTCCATTGCAAACGTCCATTCTTTGAATGTAGCGGAATCTCCTCCAAACACAGGCGGCTCTTTCGTAAGGCGGGGTGTTGGCTCCCACGGTTCCGAGTTCGGATGTATCGTTCGGTTTCCTTGGCTAACGCGCTGAGCGGTCTTGATATCGTTTATCAGCCGAACGACGAGTACGAGGAGCGTAAGCAGAGCGACCAGAACACCTGCCAAAAGCAGAGTAGTAACCATCCTCTGCTACCAGTGTAACAGGTTTAATCAAACTTGAAAAGTCAGAGACTGGTTGAGCGTGCCTCGACCAGTTATATGCAAAATGTGATAGTATACATGTGGCAATGGCGCCAATGAAAGTGCTAATAGACAGGCGTAAGACGCATGAGGTGCGAGGGAGTGTAAAGTTATAGAGAACAGGGGAAAACTGTTACAAATTGAATGCCATATGAAATTTATGGGTAGGCTGCCCCCTTAAGGTGGCTCCTACCCCTCGGGTCCAAATTTTTGTTGTTTGAAACGTGGCTACAAACGATTGTACTTTGTTCTGTAGGATATCTTGTGTACGGAGACAACATTTTATCAAGTTCTACCGGCCGGTTTCACTCGGGGGAGGGGCCAAACATAGCATACTAACAATTGCCAATTTAGGCCAAAAAACACCGGAAAACCACTTTTTTGGCCGTAGCACTCGTAGTAACCCCATTTTTCTTGATGTCCAACATCAGGACAGTAGTATACTTGCTAAATACCAGCATTAGCTTTAGAAGTGGGAAGAAGTCTGCTAGAAGGTGACCTTTTTCTCTTTTCGGAATCATCCCATTTCAGCGCATACGTCCCACATATTAGCCCCGCCCACAAGTATTTGACACTGGACTTGCCCTGTATTCGATGGTTATGCTATCATAACTTAATAATGGTACTGTGTAGCAAGTTTGAGCAGGTTCTACCGAAGGTAACTCTTGAAATAAAACTTTGACGTGTCAAGTGATGCCATATTTTCAAGAATCAGCACATTGCACTGGGACATTGTTCAACGCCTTAGAACCCCTGAGTCCACCATATGACAGATACGTATCTTGCAATAATGGATTGCAACATCTTCCAAACATAGTAGTAGAGCTTTGGATCAAGTTTTAGCAGTTTCCACCGAAGCTAACTACCAAAATAAAACTTTGAAGTCGCCCACATACTAAATGCAATAGCTGAGCATGTCCATTGAGTGTATGGTCTAAAGGTTTTCACAACTAGCTCCAATGCGGCAGATTCGTGTCTTACTTTACTTGATTGCAACATCTTCAGAACATAGTAGTAGAGCTTTGGATCAAGTTTTAGCAGTTTCCACCGAAGCTAACTACCGAAATAGAACTTTGAAGTCGCCCACATACTAAATGCCATACATGTAGCTGAGCATGTGTATTGAGTGTACATGCATGCTCTAGTGTTTTTCACAACTTTCTCCAACATGAAGCCAACACTGATGTGGAATTTTTGACTGCTTTTTCCAAAACACAGTGCTGAAGCAATGCACATTGGGCACTTTCTACTGGTAATGCAATTATTATTAGGTATACAGTGTTTGCTGCCAACATAGCAAGCAATACTGCTATACTAAATGCGTATTCCATTGGGAACGGTCCAATGGCTTTTCACTTCGCATCTAGCCACTGTTCTTCGTGCATTTCTTGAATGCTTAGTCTCCGTGGTAATGAAGCTAAGAGTCACACTGGAGAAGTTTCTACTGAAGCTAACTATCAAGTGGCACGAAACAGACCGCCAATGGATCAAAGCATCAACATTCCATTTGAGCTTGTCTACGCAGATGACACTGATTTCATAAGCCTTAGTCGTCAATGGCTCACAGAGCTCGAACCGGTCATAGACCACACTCTCGGGCAGTGGGCCCTGAGAGTCAACAACACCAAAACTGAGTGGACAGAGCTGGGTCGATCTGTAGACAGAATTGACGAGCGCTGGAGGACATCCCGAAAGCTGGGCTCACTCCTGGGCGACATTGAGGATGTGACACGTCGCAGGCAATTGGCCGAGGCTGCCTTCCGATCCATGTGGTCTCTTTGGAAGCGCCGAGGACTGATCCGAGAGCCTCTGCGTATGAGGTTGTACTGCGCCTTTATCATGCCGATACTTCTCTATAATTCAGGCACCTGGGGCCTGACGGTTGCTAGCGAACGCTCCCTGGACGCTTTCCATAGAAGGCAACTCAGGTCACTTCTCGGCATCACATGGCCACAAAAGATTAGTAATTTGGCGTTGTATGCCCGATGTGGAGTGGAGCCGGTGTCGGACTTGATCCGAAATTCACGCTGGAGTCTATTCGGGCATGTGCTTCGCCTGGGTAAGGACACGCCAGCACGATTGAGCATGGAGCAATACTTTCAGGCACCCGAGGGGAGGTACCGCGGGAGGCCGAGAGTGACACTACCAATAAAGCTCCACACCGATCTGTCCCAGTCGAACAATGGGCACCTGCGGAGTGTTGAGGACTTGCGCCGTCTGGAGCGGATTGCTGTGGACCGTCCAGCATGGAACGCGCTGGTGAAGAGTGTTTGTGCACACCCTCGTCACGAGTAGAAACAGCCATGGCACCCTTATAAACTCATAACAACCATCCTATAATAATATTACTATTTGAATCTTTTAATAATTATCTGGCAACTCAACCTCATACGTATAATTATCTGGCCACCCATTGACCATGATGCTACATGAGGAGACAATAGTGATGACATTTTTCCAATGAGACCAATTTTATGACGCTCCATGTTACTGAAGGACTAACTTCGATCATTGGTTTTGTAGAGCCCCATTCTCTAGGAGCTGTCTACATCTGCTTTGTTTCAATGTCCAGCATAAGCGAACGTGTGGATCAAGCATAACTGCTTGGTTGACGCTGCCGCGGGAATGCGTATAATAATAAATAATAATAACTATCAAAAATATAAAATTTCCAAGATGCTACTATTACAAAAAGTAGCTGTGTGCAATGCCACTCTGTTGAACACAGTAAGCAAAATTGAGTCACTAAAACCCTATTTGCCAGATATAAGCTGTTGAGACTGATAGCAGCTGAGCTGTATGACCTGATATGGATGGCGGTTCCACACTGACCAGCACATGTACACGTGCACAGGCAGAAGAATATACAAGTAATACACCTAACGTTACTTCGAAGTCCATCATGTAAATACAAGCGTATATACAAGCATCACTCCTGTTCTCTACAACCTGCAGTCCTGGGCCACTGCAGCTGGTCAGAGTGCAATAATTTCTGCAGCAGGTTTGACTTGGAAAGCTAATCACAACTGCCATGGCTGCAATATGAGTATTACCAGCGCTTTTACAGCGCTACTTGTATTATATTATTGTGAATCCATTGTGGTGCATGGCACTCGTTTTCAACAACCGAGTTTATGTCATTAGTTGCATATCCAACGCCAATAGAAAAAAGAAGGGGTGGGGCAAATTACCACGGTTCAACACTAGTCATATTGAACGGCGTTATGCCATGCCAGGCGCGCACACAAAACGCCCGCGCAAGTGCGCATGCATGTACACACCCGGGTAACACACATTCGTGCGACTTTACATAGCCTGCACTGTCGTTCTATGTCATAGGAGTGAGTGCACACACACATATGTATTGAGTGCGTCATCCACGAATCGTCATCCACGAACTCGAAAGTATCCTTAGTTGCGTGGGCGGAATATTTAATCAGGACTGGCTTTAGTAATTCAGCTAGCCACTTGGCCATTTCGTGTTGGGGAGCATTGATCATGGACAGGATTGGTCTAAGTGGCACGCCTTTCTTATGTATTTTCGGTACGCCATAGAGCACAGGTCGGCACGAGCCAACGGGTCGGATCCGGTCGTAATCTATATTGAGTATTTTTCCAGCCTTTTTGTATCGCAATAGGTATGCCTGCAAGGCGCGTTCATCCAGGTAAGTGCGGTCATGCGTTTCCGTCGGTCCCAAGAGTTGAAACTTCGATGCATCAGCCAGAATAGCATTCATCTTGTCATTGTAATCACTTCGTTGAATTATCACCACTCCATTCCCTTTATCCGGCCTGCTGATTATTATATCTTTGTCGTTCTTTATTTTCCTGATGGCTGCCATATGCTTGTCGTTGAGGGGATAATCGGTTTTATCTGCTTTACTGTTACTAAACTCTTCTGCAAGATTCGCCAACGCTGCTTGGCACGTATCCCTCTTGGCATCACTCACTGGTACGCAGCGCTCCAATTGATCATTTGTTAGTTCGAATTCTGCCTGCACAATCTCCTTGTCCATTCTGGAACTAGGGGGGACTCCAAACTTCAAGCCCCTGCACAGTACGTCTTTTTCAATATTAGTTAGCATAACTCCGGCCAAGTTGAGTAGGTGGGAGTGTTTCAATTCGCTTGAGCCCTTCTCATAGCGCACCTCCCTCCTGAGTGAATCTTCCAACTTACTTTTGATCCGGCATTGTAATCTTGAGGAGGTCTGGTTGATGAGCTTCGCGAACCTGAAGCGGTCCAGCACGCTGAGGCTCCGATTGACTTCGTGAAGAACACGACGGTACTCAAGGAGAAAATGTTCCAAGTCAGCGGTTGTCCTCTCCAGTTCGTCTTTGATAAAGGCGCGTTTGATTCTCCATGGCTTCTTGGCCTTGACTCTCTGCACCCGCTTCTTGATCGAGCGGGGCGCAACGCCGCACGTAATGCAGTTCCGTAAAAAGTCTGCATTCTCACGACTACGGATGACCCGGCCTTTGCACTTTAAAACATAATTCAGGTCCTGAATTAGTCGGTGGTCCAGTCGCCGTTTTAAATATTTAAATAGAGACGTAGGCGAACAAAATTTATATACACACAACAACAAGGTTGTCAATTTCATAATACTAAAAGCTTTTCACCCATTTTCATCAGTAGATACATGGGAATGAGCAAGAACGAAAACGAAGCCAGAATTTATACTGGGGGTAGAGAATCAGCAAGAATATTCTTACGCGCATCAAGTTCACACTACACTACCATAAGAATGTATGGAGCGGTGGAAAAATGCGGGAAACAACACATGAGGGGAATGCAGTACCAGAACAAACACGTGATAAAGCTGTCAGTCCGGTTGCAGCTTGAACAGCCGCAGCACCTTGATGTGCTTCTTTTGTCGACACAGCTCTGGCCTCAAACTGCGAATGTACAGCGCCTCCAGTGTGAATCTGTGCGCGCTGTTCCGGGCTGGTGTGATGACACTGAAGCTGCCGTTGCGTTCTTGCGGGATGCATTCAGGTTGCGCCTGCAAATGCTTTGTGATGGCGCTATCACTTGTTGCCACACGTTTGTCAGGCGGCTTCTTGTACAGCTTGTCTGGGATATGCTATGTTTCCACCGCTCCATACATTCTTATGGTAGTGTAGTGTGAACTTGAGGCGCGTAAGAATATTCTTGCTGATTCTCTACCCCCAGTATAAATTCTGGCTTCGTTTTCGTTCTTGCTCATTCCCATGTATCTACTGATGAAAATGGGTGAAAAGCTTTTAGTATTATGAAATTGACAACCTTGTTGTTGTGTGTATATATATTATATAATATACTCAATCTGCGGACAGCATGCTGTTTCGTTCTTTTTGAACTCATCAGCGCAGCACAGAGAAAATGAGGCCGAACCTGATAGCAATGGAAATAAAAATTTCCAATCAGGCCCGAACGTACCTTGCCAGAGTGCTCAAACTGACAAGTCAGTGAGCTCTGCATAACGCAAACAGCAAAGGCACTACCCCACGCAAGAGTGCTCAACTGCTACAAGAGTATATATTATATAATATTATATAATATATATATATTTCGCTCCTGCTCTTGAAGCAGTTGAGCACTCTTGCGTGGGGTAGTGCCTTTGCTGTTTGCGTTATGCAGAGCTCACTGACTTGTCAGTTTGAGCACTCTGGCAAGGTACGTTCGGGCCTGATTGGAAATTTTTATTTCCATTGCTATCAGGTTCGGCCTCATTTCCTCTGTGCTGCGCTGACGAGTCCACAAAGGACGAAACAGTTCTGTCCGCAGATTGAGTATATATATATAATATATATATATATATATATATATATTAACTGGTTTGAGGGAAAGAGGCAAACGGGAAAAGTCTGAAGAAAAAATTGACTGTCACCACCAGGACTCGAACCAGGGACCCTCGCTTGTAGCCAGCGATGCTCTAACCACTGAGCTATGGTGTATATATATATATATATATAAATAGAGACGTAGGCGAACAAAATTTGTATACACACAACAACAAGGTTGTCAGTTTCATAACACTAAAAGCTTTTCACCCATTTTCATCAGTAGTTCCCATGTATCTACTGATGAAAATGGGTGAAAAGCTTTTAGTGTTATGAAACTGACAACCTTGTTGTTGTGTGTATATAGAGAGGTAGGCGAACAAAATTTATATACACACAACAACAATGTTGTCAGTTTCATAATACTAAAAGCTTTTCACCCATTTTCATCAGTAGATACATGGGAATGAGCAAGAACGAAAACGAAGCCAGAATTTATACTGGGGGTAGAGAATCAGCAAGAATATTCTTACGCGCCTCAACTAAGGATACATTCGAGTTCGTGGATGATGCACGGGAATTTGGCCAGCAGCAGGCAGAGAACTCTGGATCGCTGTTCCTGTGCTCTTTCGATGTAGTCAGCCTCTTTACAAACGTGCCTCTCAAGGAAACAATAGATATCTGCATACAGTCGCTTTACCATGATGATGAAATATCAGCCCCGCAAATACCCCAAGATCTTTTCAAGAAGCTGCTTTTCAAAGCCACATCAGACGTGCAGTTCAGTTTCAATGGCAATATGTACGCACAGAGGGACGGAGTAGCCATGGGTTCACCCTTGGGCCCCGTGCTAGCCAATATCTTTGTTGGATATTTTGAGAACACAATTCCAGACAGTCATTGGCCCCAATTCTATAGGCGTTATGTGGATGACACATTCGCAGCATTTCACAACCGGAAACTGGCATTGAAATTCTCTGAGCGTTTAAATAATCTTCACCCAGCTCTCCAGTTTACAATGGAGGAGGAGAATAATGGAGAATTTCCGTTTCTTGATGTATTGATTAAGCATTCTTCCACTGAATTGCTCACCACAGTATATAGAAAGCCGACGTTCACAGGTCTTTACACCCGCTGGGACTCGTTTTGCGACACTAGAAACAAAGTCAATTTGATCAGATCATTAACTTTCAGAGCTAAAAACATCTGCTCACCATCACTATTATCAGCTGAAATTGCTAAGCTAGAGGATATTCTGTGTTCTAACGGTTACCCACTCAAAGTACTCAAGCGAGTCATGACAAGCGTTCTTGAACCTAGCCCAGGTGAAGCTTCTGCACAACTTGAATCTGCAACGCGTATTATCACAAAATTGCCGTGGAAAGGGCAAAATTGCATTGCCTTCCGCAAAAAGATTAAAGCTGCAATTTTGAACTGCTATCCTACAGTATCCCCCATTGTAATTTATACAACCAGGCCCGCATTCAGGTCTATCGCGAAGGATGTTTCACCAACTCTTGAAAATAGTAATTTTGTTTATAAGTATGCGTGTCGCTGTGAGCGAACGTACGTTGGTGAGACATGTCAGCGATTCTCGGAAAGGATCAAGCAGCATATCCCAGACAAGCTGTACAAGAAGCCGCCTGACAAACGTGTGGCAACAAGTGATAGCGCCATCACAAAGCATTTGCAGGCGCAACCTGAATGCATCCCGCAAGAACGCAACGGCAGCTTCAGTGTCATCACACCAGCCCGGAACAGCGCGCACAGATTCACACTGGAGGCGCTGTACATTCGCAGTTTGAGGCCAGAGCTGTGTCGACAAAAGAAGCACATCAAGGTGCTGCGGCTGTTCAAGCTGCAACCGGACTGACAGCTTTATCACGTGTTTGTTCTGGTACTGCATTCCCCTCATGTGTTGTTTCCCGCATTTTTCCACCGCTCCATACATTCTTATGGTAGTGTAGTGTGAACTTGAGGCGCGTAAGAATATTCTTGCTGATTCTCTACCCCCAGTATAAATTCTGGCTTCGTTTTCGTTCTTGCTCATTCCCATGTATCTACTGATGGAAATGGGTGAAAAGCTTTTAGTATTATGAAATTGACAACCTTGTTGTTGTGTGTATATAAATTTCGTTCGCCTACGTCTCTATTTATATATATATGTTCTGTCCGCAGATTGAGTATATATATAGAACGAAACAGCATGCTGTCCGCAGATTGAGTATATATATATATATATATATATATATATATATATATTGCTATCAGGTTCGGCCTCATTTCCTCTGTGCTGCGCTGATGAGTTCAAAAAGAACGAAACAGCATGCTGTCCGCAGATTGAGTATATATATATATATACACTCAGACACAAAGGATCTCCAAGTTTCTCACTGTTGCTACTCTGAGTTTCGTGCAAAAGCACTCTTCAGGCAACTTACTCTTCTCTCACATCAGTATCCCTTTACATACCAGAAAAGACGAAAAGAAGCACCCTAGGTGGGAATCACAGGTGGGGAAAAGAAGCACGCTAGCCAGTTTAGGTGGGAATCACAGGTGAAGATAAATGTGGCAAGTGTGGTAGTGTGAGCAATCGCGCAGGCCGGGTGGTGTGCATAAAGTGAAGTGTGGCAGTAGGATGCATGCACATTAGATAGCAGGAGTTCTGTATCTGTGTGACAGATAGCAAGCGCAGTCTACAGTTCAGGTCACCTCCGATAGGAGGTACTTGGTGCTGTGGCGACATTTTGTGACCAGGCTGCATCTGGTGTTGAGGAGCGATGCCTTGTCACTCTTCATTATGGCGATCTTCTCCGATAGGCATAGGTTGCACCGCTTCGAGGTTCTTTTGTAGGCGCTGGATCTCTGCCTGATTCTCCACGAGATGTTGACGCCTTCACCTGCCTCTTTCAATGCCCATGCATGCTTCGACAATTCTGTGCTGTTTCTGTGTGGGGCATTCCGGAACGATGACGTGTGGTTGTTGAACCGGAGTTTGAACGGGGTTTCGGAGATGCCGATATACTTCTTCCGGCTGAGATTGGAGTCCACTGTAGCACTGTCGCACAAAACATGGAGAAACGAGCGTCTCTGCCAATCAAGAAGTCTTTGAAGAGGCTGCCCCCACGTACGCTGCAGCTCTCTCAAAAAGTGGCTTCAACTGTATAAGGACATCAACAGAGAGGCAAAGAGCATCGCACAAAACATGGAGAAACGAGCGTCTCTGCCAATCAAGAAGTCTTTGAAGAGGCTGCCCCCACGTACGCTGCAGCTCTCTCAAAAAGTGGCTTCAACTGTATAAGGACATCAACAGAGAGGCAAAGAGCATCGCACAAAACATGGAGAAACGAGCGTCTCTGCCAATCAAGAAGTCTTTGAAGAGGCTGCCCCCACGTACGCTGCAGCTCTCTCAAAAAGTGGCTTCAACTGTATAAGGACATCAACAGAGAGGCAAAGAGCATCGCACAAAACATGGAGAAACGAGCGTCTCTGCCAATCAAGAAGTCTTTGAAGAGGCTGCCCCCACGTACGCTGCAGCTCTCTCAAAAGTGGCTTCAACTGTATAAGGACATCAACAGAGAGGCAAAGAGCATCGCACAAAACATGGAGAAACGAGCGTCTCTGCCAATCAAGAAGTCTTTGAAGAGGCTGCCCCCACGTACGCTGCAGCTCTCTCAAAAAGTGGCTTCAACTGTATAAGGACATCAACAGAGAGGCAAAGAGCATCGCACAAAACATGGAGAAACGAGCGTCTCTGCCAATCAAGAAGTCTTTGAAGAGGCTGCCCCCACGTACGCTGCAGCTCTCTCAAAAAGTGGCTTCAACTGTATAAGGACATCAACAGAGAGGCAAAGAGCATCGCACAAAACATGGAGAAACGAGCGTCTCTGCCAATCAAGAAGTCTTTGAAGAGGCTGCCCCCACGTACGCTGCAGCTCTCTCAAAAAGTGGCTTCAACTGTATAAGGACATCAACAGAGAGGCAAAGAGCATCGCACAAAACATGGAGAAACGAGCGTCTCTGCCAATCAAGAAGTCTTTGAAGAGGCTGCCCCCACGTACGCTGCAGCTCTCTCAAAAAGTGGCTTCAACTGTATAAGGACATCAACAGAGAGGCAAAGAGCATCGCACAAAACATGGAGAAACGAGCGTCTCTGCCAATCAAGAAGTCTTTGAAGAGGCTGCCCCCACGTACGCTGCAGCTCTCTCAAAAAGTGGCTTCAACTGTATAAGGACATCAACAGAGAGGCAAAGAGCATCGCACAAAACATGGAGAAACGAGCGTCTCTGCCAATCAAGAAGTCTTTGAAGAGGCTGCCCCCACGTACGCTGCAGCTCTCTCAAAAAGTGGCTTCAACTGTATAAGGACATCAACAGAGAGGCAAAGAGCATCGCACAAAACATGGAGAAACGAGCGTCTCTGCCAATCAAGAAGTCTTTGAAGAGGCTGCCCCCACGTACGCTGCAGCTCTCTCAAAAAGTGGCTTCAACTGTATAAGGACATCAACAGAGAGGCAAAGAGCATCGCACAAAACATGGAGAAACGAGCGTCTCTGCCAATCAAGAAGTCTTTGAAGAGGCTGCCCCCACGTACGCTGCAGCTCTCTCAAAAAGTGGCTTCAACTGTATAAGGACATCAACAGAGAGGCAAAGAGCATCGCACAAAACATGGAGAAACGAGCGTCTCTGCCAATCAAGAAGTCTTTGAAGAGGCTGCCCCCACGTACGCTGCAGCTCTCTCAAAAAGTGGCTTCAACTGTATAAGGACATCAACAGAGAGGCAAAGAGCATCGCACAAAACATGGAGAAACGAGCGTCTCTGCCAATCAAGAAGTCTTTGAAGAGGCTGCCCCCACGTACGCTGCAGCTCTCTCAAAAAGTGGCTTCAACTGTATAAGGACATCAACAGAGAGGCAAAGAGCATCGCACAAAACATGGAGAAACGAGCGTCTCTGCCAATCAAGAAGTCTTTGAAGAGGCTGCCCCCACGTACGCTGCAGCTCTCTCAAAAAGTGGCTTCAACTGTATAAGGACATCAACAGAGAGGCAAAGAGCATCGCACAAAACATGGAGAAACGAGCGTCTCTGCCAATCAAGAAGTCTTTGAAGAGGCTGCCCCCACGTACGCTGCAGCTCTCTCAAAAAGTGGCTTCAACTGTATAAGGACATCAACAGAGAGGCAAAGAGCATCGCACAAAACATGGAGAAACGAGCGTCTCTGCCAATCAAGAAGTCTTTGAAGAGGCTGCCCCCACGTACGCTGCAGCTCTCTCAAAAAGTGGCTTCAACTGTATAAGGACATCAACAGAGAGGCAAAGAGCATCGCACAAAACATGGAGAAACGAGCGTCTCTGCCAATCAAGAAGTCTTTGAAGAGGCTGCCCCCACGTACGCTGCAGCTCTCTCAAAAAGTGGCTTCAACTGTATAAGGACATCAACAGAGAGGCAAAGAGCATCGCACAAAACATGGAGAAACGAGCGTCTCTGCCAATCAAGAAGTCTTTGAAGAGGCTGCCCCCACGTACGCTGCAGCTCTCTCAAAAAGTGGCTTCAACTGTATAAGGACATCAACAGAGAGGCAAAGAGCATCGCACAAAACATGGAGAAACGAGCGTCTCTGCCAATCAAGAAGTCTTTGAAGAGGCTGCCCCCACGTACGCTGCAGCTCTCTCAAAAAGTGGCTTCAACTGTATAAGGACATCAACAGAGAGGCAAAGAGCATCGCACAAAACATGGAGAAACGAGCGTCTCTGCCAATCAAGAAGTCTTTGAAGAGGCTGCCCCCACGTACGCTGCAGCTCTCTCAAAAAGTGGCTTCAACTGTATAAGGACATCAACAGAGAGGCAAAGAGCATCGCACAAAACATGGAGAAACGAGCGTCTCTGCCAATCAAGAAGTCTTTGAAGAGGCTGCCCCCACGTACGCTGCAGCTCTCTCAAAAAGTGGCTTCAACTGTATAAGGACATCAACAGAGAGGCAAAGAGCATCGCACAAAACATGGAGAAACGAGCGTCTCTGCCAATCAAGAAGTCTTTGAAGAGGCTGCCCCCACGTACGCTGCAGCTCTCTCAAAAAGTGGCTTCAACTGTATAAGGACATCAACAGAGAGGCAAAGAGCATCGCACAAAACATGGAGAAACGAGCGTCTCTGCCAATCAAGAAGTCTTTGAAGAGGCTGCCCCCACGTACGCTGCAGCTCTCTCAAAAAGTGGCTTCAACTACGCACTCGTCTATAACGAGGAACCGGCGAACACGGAAGGACAAGCCAGGAGGAAAAAGAATCGAAAGAGGACCATCATTTGGTTTAACCCACCGTACAGCCAATCCGTGAAGACTGATGTTGGCGCGACATTCCTGAGACTTGTCAAGCGCCATTTCCCAGAAGGATCTGCTCTAAGAAAAATATTTAACAAAAACACGCTCAAAGTCAGCTACAGCTGTTCGCCTAACTTAGCCTCAATAATCAAGGGCCACAACGCGAAAGTCCTCAGACAGCCGGAAGAAAAGAGATGTAACTGCCGTGTCAAAGCAAACTGCCCACTCAACGGGGACTGCAACGCCAGCGAGATAGTGTACGAAGCTACAGTGGACTCCAATCTCAGCCGGAAGAAGTATATCGGCATCTCCGAAACCCCGTTCAAACTCCGGTTCAACAACCACACGTCATCGTTCCGGAATGCCCCACACAGAAACAGCACAGAATTGTCGAAGCATGCATGGGCATTGAAAGAGGCAGGTGAAGGCGTCAACATCTCGTGGAGAATCAGGCAGAGATCCAGCGCCTACAAAAGAACCTCGAAGCGGTGCAACCTATGCCTATCGGAGAAGATCGCCATAATGAAGAGTGACAAGGCATCGCTCCTCAACACCAGATGCAGCCTGGTCACAAAATGTCGCCACAGCACCAAGTACCTCCTATCGGAGGTGACCTGAACTGTAGACTGCGCTTGCTATCTGTCACACAGATACAGAACTCCTGCTATCTAATGTGCATGCATCCTACTGCCACACTTCACTTTATGCACACCACCCGGCCTGCGCGATTGCTCACACTACCACACTTGCCACATTTATCTTCACCTGTGATTCCCACCTAAACTGGCTAGCGTGCTTCTTTTCCCCACCTGTGATTCCCACCTAGGGTGCTTCTTTTCGTCTTTTCTGGTATGTAAAGGGATACTGATGTGAGAGAAGAGTAAGTTGCCTGAAGAGTGCTTTTGCACGAAACTCAGAGTAGCAACAGTGAGAAACTTGGAGATCCTTTGTGTCTGAGTGTATAACCCCGCTCTGTCTTAGGACATTGAGCACTTTTTTGCCGACGCAAGAAATACTTCTATTGTTCTATATATATATATATATATATATACACTCAGACACAAAGGATCTCCAAGTTTCTCAGTGTTGCTACTCTGAGTTTCGTGCAAAAGCACTCTTCAGGCAACTTACTCTTCTCTCACATCAGTATCCCTTTACATACCAGAAAAGACGAAAAGAAGCACCCTAGGTGGGAATCACAGGTGGAGAAAAGAAGCACGCTAGCCAGTCTAGGTGGGAATCACAGGTGAAGATAAATGTGGCAAGTGTGGTAGTGTGAGCAATCGCGCAGGCCGGGTGGTGTGCATAAAGTGAAGTAGGATGCATGCACATTAGATAGCAGGAGTTCTGTATATGTGTAACAGATAGCAAGCGCAGTCTACAGTTCAGGTCACCTCCGATAGGAGGTACTTGGTGCTGTGGCGACATTTTGTGACCAGGCTGCATCTGGTGTTGAGGAGCGATGCCTTGTCACTCTTCATTATGGCGATCTTCTCCGATAGGCATAGGTTGCACCGCTTCGAGGTTCTTTTGTAGGCGCTGGATCTCTGCCTGATTCTCCACGAGATGTTGACGTCTTCACCTGCCTCCTTCAATGCCCATGCATGCTTTGACAATTCTGTGCTGTTTCTGTGTGGGGCATTCCGGAACGATGACGTGTGGTTGTTGAACCGGAGTTTGAACGGGGTTTCGGAGATGCCGATATACTTCTTCCGGCTGAGATTGGAGTCCACTGTAGCTTCGTACACTATCTCGCTGGCGTTGCAGTCCCCGTTGAGTGGGCAGTTTCCTTTGATACGGCAGTTACATCTCAATACTTCTATTGTTCTATATATATACTCAATCTGCGGACAGCATGCTGTTTCGTTCTTTGTGAACTCGTCAGCGTTCTATATATATATATATATATGTAGTACAGGCATCCAACAGATAGCGCCTTGGCAAATTGCACTGCCCCACTATGCTATAGTCATCTAGCACTCAGCTTCACACACTTCTCAGCCGGCAAGTTAGCCCATTGATTACGTATCAGGGGTCCCGCTAAACCTTGCACTTTCTTCCGCCTGCATCCACCTTAAATTCCCATTATGCTTTGACCAGTCTGCATTGAATATTGTTTGCCTGATGATTGCACACAGTGCATGAAACTCGGAGTAGCGAAATATTACGAGTGATCCATTGTTTGTTGACATGTATATATGTAGGACTCAGTATAGAGTCCATGCACTATATGATGTCCAGCACCCTATATAGAGTCCATTGGTCCAAAATCCACTATACAGAGTCCAGGAGTCCCCTCAGTTTTGATCAGCTTCATCCTGCCGCGCAATCCCCTATAAGGAGTACACTTTTTCTACAAGTCCCCTATTCACAGTCCAGGAGTCCAGTTTATCCAGTCACGCCGTCCTGTGTGTTGTGCCCGAAAGAGAACAAAAACATTTTCAGTTTTGCTTGCCTCGTGGCAGCGCATTCCTTTCTTCACTTCAGCCATGGCTGCCAATTCTGCTGTGCAGTTGCTGACAGTAATCTGTCTCGAGGTAACCAAGGAGGATAAGGAGACGTTCAAAATCAAATCTGGAAAGCGTCTTGTGGTTCTCTGAAGACGTTTCATCAGTGCGCGGGATGAAAGCAGAAATTGCAGAACGAGAAAAGTTCAGCACAGTTCAAATCTGACGAGTCAGGTACACTGACGCTCTCTTTCGTTCGACGCCACAAGGATCCCCTGTTTGGCTGGCCATTGCTGCCAGTAAGACGTTTGAACGGTTTCATCAGAGCGAGGGATGAAAGCAGAAAGCGGAGAAAGAGAAAAGTTCAGCACAGTTGCAATCTGACGAGTCAGATACACTGACACTCTCTTTCGTTCGACGCCACAAGGATACCCCTGTTTGACTGGACAAGAGCTGCCTGTACCACCGTGTCAAAAGGCTGTCCAACTACATGGCAGGACGATGACTGAGGTAAGGAAGCTTTTACTCGTTTCGATTGGTCTGCTGTTCTGTCGTTATGCTTGAATTTTTTTCCATTTTCAAGGCCAGGGGGAGCGTATCGCGTTTGTTTGATGTTGCTTGAATGAATGCCCTAAAAGTAATCAACCACTTCGTAATAGTCCTCAAGGACTGCAAGGACTTTGCATCAATCGTATATGATCGTCTAGCTATCATCAATTATTATTTTATTTCATGAGAAATGTATTTTTATCCCTGTGATAATTATGTGAACTCCACGACACTGTTCCTGTAGTATGATGTCAAATACAATGGGATCCACAAACGCAGTGCCAGTGTACTAGTAGTAGTAGGACTAGGAGGATTGCTTGTATGCCAATGACAAGAAAAAGCTTCTCAAGCTAATACTCGTATTCCCTGAAGTAACCGTTTTGATGTCACGAACATGACATTGTGTCAGTGAAACTGCCTCGTGACAACAAATCATTACATTTCCATCTTGGGGAAGACTGACTGACAGCAACGCTGTACAGATTGTTCAAATCATCTCATTTGAATTTAGTTGCAGTGAAGTGAAACACTGTGTACACTACATGTATGTTGGTGTGTCTGTGCGTCTTGAGTGTGCACAAACGATCTTGTTCCTCGTATTACTAATAGATTATTGTCCCCACCGTCACCTGTTCACAGGTCTTTGAGTGGATTGATTTTCATTGAGCATCACATTTGTTGAGAACTTGGTAGTTGTGTGCTCCCATGCATCATTACGGTAATAAGCGTATCCTTGTGCTATCTATTTGTTGCAGGTGTGCTGATCTTCAGAAGCTTGCGGAACTGAGTGCTGCTGAACATTTGCATGGCCATGAGCAATGGTGAAGCTTGCTATTGCACTCTCAGCATGTGCTAGTATTATGCTGACCACTGCAGTATGTTACTCTCTTACACTACTACGTGTATGTAAACGTGCGTGTACCCGTCCCCGTATGCATTCGTTTCGTATAATTATTTGTTATCCCTCTTGACTTTACATGTAAATGGGTGGACGTTTGCATGGCTGTTGGAGTTGGGTGTGTATTGTGTCTCTACTCTTTTTTTGGTGTTTTCTTGGTGTTGTATAAGTTTGTGTGTGTGTGTGTGTGTGTGTGTGTGTGTGTGTGTGTGTGCGCGCGCGCGCGTGCACAATAATTTGAAAACAAATAATTAATCCTGGGCTCTCCATTATTCTCTTTCGATTCTTGTTTTTTTTCTAGGTATTTTCTTGGCGTTGTGTGGGTGTGTGCATGTGTGTGTGTGCGTGCACAATAATTTGGCAACACTACATGATTGAGATATTGTAATTTGCAGCGTCTGCGAAGAGACCACTTGATTTGAGGATGGTGTTTGTAGGGTTTTTCATGTAATGAAGTGGCTGCAGTGGCGCCTCAATACATATTTTTTTATCTTGAGAAGTGAATGATGTTAAGGATTAAAGGGAGAGGTCGTTTTCTGGTTAATATTCACTGCTTACAGCAGATCCTATGTCTATTTTCGAACTCGATAGGGGATGCGTAATTGGCTGGACTTTATACAGGGGGTGTCGTCCACATAAAGACTCTTTATAGTTGATTTCAAAGTTTGGACTCCGTACAGTTGATTTTGGACCAATGGACTCTATATAGGGGTGAAGCCAATTGGCTGGACTCTATACAGGGAGTGATGTCCATCGAAACTTTGAGCTCACAGTTGATTCCAAATTTGGACTCTGGACAGTGGATTTTGGACCAATGGACTCTATATAGGGGTTGGACATCATATAGGGGCTGGACGCTCTACTGAGTCCAACATATATACCCAATCTGCGGACAGCATGCTGTTTCGTTCTTTTTGAACTCATCAGCGCAGCACAGAGAAAATGAGGCCGAACCTGATAGCAATGAAAATAAAAATTTCCAATCAGGCCCGAACGTACCTTGCCAGAGTGCTCAAACTGACAAGTCAGTGAGCTCTGCATAACGCAAACAGCGAAGGCACTACCCCACGCAAGAGTGCTCAACTGCTACAAGAGCTATATGTACATGTAGATTGCCTAATTTTGCATACGTAATAAAATTGTGTAAGTATACACACATGTGCGTGCACATATAGATAGACTCAGCGGCATGCGCATGAGTGTGTGCCGATAGGACCACATGCCAATTATCGGATTAGTCTGTGAAAGTTGCACGGCACGACAAACTTTCGGACAGTCTAAAGATATGACACAATGAATGTGGAATACCCACCAGTGTGTAAGAACATTTAATACCTATTTCGCAGCGTTTGTGATTTTCGGAGCGTCCCTGTTGATATTTGATGTCCTCACTTGGTTGATGACACAGTCATAAATTATCAAATTCACCTCCAATGTCATCCAATCTGCGTTCCGCGATACATGTACAGTGAACGGTGTTGAGGAAAGCCATGCAGCAATAAAACAGTCGAGACTCCCAAGCAGAGGATACAATTCAACAGCGCATTGAAGTACGAATTGTTGTAAACAATTTTCAAGACACAATTACAAAATTTGAAGTGCGTCTTGAAACGTGTTTGAAGTGCTTCGATGTATTTACCTTCGATCTCCCTGAATCGATCCATCCACAGCTACCCGACGAATTTACCAGTCAGTGCGGGAGATGATCGAGCAAGTTATATTTGAAGGTCGCGAGATGTCAGTGGCACTGACAGGAAATCTACACAAGCGTATTCTGAAATATTTTTCTAAGACTCAGGCGTGATTCAAGAGCGGACTTTGATTTCTACCTTCTTATAGTACGAGCACCAGTCGACATTGCATTCTTGGAAAATCTTCTGCGAGTGCTGCCTTCCCCTTTCATAGAAAGAACGAGTGAAGAGGGACACTAGCAGCAGGTTCTAGCTAGGTCGCCAGAATTGCAGAAAAGCGAGAACACGTTTCCTACAAAGATTGATCGCACAAAAATCATCGCTACCGAAAAATTAACTGAAAATCTACACTTTTCAAACGATGCGCGCGCAGAGGGTGTGAGCCACCTTAACTTCCCCTTTAACTTGCATTGTGGATAGCGCCTACCCAGTCCAATGTCCTTTTGTCGTTCAACATGATTTGTAGGTTTGTGTTCTCTTTAAAAAGAAAAAGAAAGAAAAAGGTTAAGTTCTGTTGCTCTGGCCTGGCGCGAATGTCTAGATGTTATTTGTTGCGATCGAATATATCGCTCAAACCGTGTTCCGGAAAATATTTTTTAAGGAGAATCAAGGATAGAGATTGCCCGACTTACCTCGTCCTTTAGAGAGATTGTGTCAGGTTGGAAATCTAGTAGATACTTGACTACTTCCAGATGCCCATTCTTAGCAGCGCAAAGTACAGGAAGGTCACCATTCTGTGTACAGGTAACACACATGACCAGACATTCCTATGCGTTATCCATCAGAAAAGTACTTATAATGGGTATAATGCACAATCCACTACGAAGCGAGGCAGTCTCACGCAAAACATCGTGATAAGTCAATTGACCGACTGTTTACAAGCTAGTGCTGGAAAACCCCAATACATGCTTGCTGGGCACGAGATTGGTTAGTTTGCATTCTTTTTGAGCCAAAATAATGTTGCAATATTCCTCTTGTGGTTTGAGGGGCATATGATGGGCGCAAATATACAATACTAAGAACTCTTTTGAATCATTACATTTTATGGACATCTCTGCACACACCAAAACATTCCTGTTGACGGGTGTTGAATTGATGATGAGTGTGTCCATGAGGTCCCATCAGAAATGATTGAGACCAATGTTTATGTGAGCCGGATGCATAATGGAGGTGCTTTGTGCAGCCATTAGTGCCGGGCAGCAGAGTCACCAATATTCACAGGTACATTTGCAGCAAATAATCGGTTTGGTAGTTGTTTCTGCCTGATACTTCCCAGCAATTGACATAATTATATCAAGCACAGTAGTCCTCATTGGCAAGAAGAGTGCTGTAGGAGTAACAGACTACAGCAAGGAGAGTCAATGATAGAGATTGCTTTAACTTACCCTGCCCTTCACAGAGATCATGTCGGGTTGGAGATCTGGTAGATACTTGACGACTTCCAACTGACCTTTGCAGGCAACTTTGTGAACACGAAGGTGACCAACCTGTTTACAGGTAACACACATGACCAGACATTCCTATGCATTATCCATCAGATAATATCTACATGTATATTGAGTTTAGATGTAATGCACATCTCCCTGTGAAGTGATTTGATCACATCTACACACAGTACTCTTAACAAAAACAGATCCACTTGGCAGTGGGGTCACAGTGTCTGTCGGCCAAGCCACGCAACCATACTGCTCTGTAGCAGCGATGACAGCATACCTGCTCACTACCCGCCATCATCCATCCACTGGGCCACTGTTTGTGCTCTCAGATGGACAGAAAGTTACTCGTGCGGTATTTACCACCCATGTACGTTCATTGCTGGCAGCATCTGCCGTGCCAAACCTGCACCTGTATTCCGGGCACTCATTCCGCTTTGCTGCCGCTGCAATAGCCGCAATGGCGGGTGTGCCCTACTCTCTGATCCGCGCCGCTGGACGCTGGAAGAGTGATGTATGTTTGCGGTACATGCGTATGCCAGCATGCCTTTTTCAGTACAGTGTGTCGTCACAACTTGCAAAAGGTTAGCCATTTGGTCTGAATTTTTGCCTAGCAATTCTGAATATTTACGTGGTGTGCTGGATTCGCGGATGTTCGCTCACAACTGGTTTGCTCTGTTTGCTTGCTTGCGAGTCAGTTGCAGAGTCATTGCCTGTTCGCGACTCAGCAGAGTTTTTTCGCGTTGCGACTCATTTGCCGAGTCACGTGACATTGCACCAGTTGTTCGAATCCAGCACTCTACCTATCCAATTTAAAGACTATTCTGTGTGTGCTCGTTCATGCGTGTTGGTCCACATGCACGCGCATGTACATGTCCAGCTGTGTGAAGCACGGGCTAACTGTCTTACAGGAAGAGTGCATTTTGCACTGAGAGATGACTGTGGATTCCCAATATAACTGTCTTACTGGAAGAGTGCATTGTGCGCTGAGAGATGACTGCGGGTTCCCAATATAACTGTCTTACTGGAAGAGTGCATTGTGCACTGCGAGATGACGGAGGATTCCCAGTATAACTGTCTTACTGGAAGAGTGCATTGTGCGCTGTTCAATGCAAGACGAACCCCTCTAGATCTGTCGTACTGGATGATTGCGTTCTACACTGTGCGATGCCAGATGAATGCCCATATAACTGTGTCACTGGATGAGCGCTTTATCCACCGTGCCACGTAAGGCACATCCAGCCCAGTAGCGTCCGCCACCTCCCAATATCAATGTCTTACTAGTTGACGCATTGTAAAATGTACGATGTCAGTTGAGTCTCTGTACGATTGTCTCAATGAATGAGTGCATTGCACGACTTATAATGTTGGGTTGAGTCCCAGTAGAATGGTCTTACCGGATGAACGTATTGTTTACCGAGAGTTATATGTCGAGTTCCAGCATCATTGTATCTCATTAGAGGAGTGCCTTGCATACGGTGTGGGGTCAGCTGTGTCCTAGTCAAAATCTCTTACTGGAGGAATTCATTCCAGTATGTCTTATTCGCTCATCAGAATGTGTACTATACGATATCAGACGAGGCCCAGTATTACAGTCTCTATGGATGGGTGCACTGCGTACTGTGTAATGTTCGCCACCTCCCAATATCAATGTCTTACTGACTCCTCCTCTATTTTAATGGACGGCGTTCCTATTGCCTTTGGACGTTCTGCTAAGCATCTCGGCGTACAGCTCAGCGATGGTTTGAAGTTCAATGACCACTTCCACACCATCTTTAGGAAGTTTCAGCAACGAGTCAACCTGTTATGTTTCATGGGCCGACATTTACCATCGTCTCATATTCTCCCCTTGTATAAGTCTTATGTGCGTCCGGCAATTGAATATGCCATTCCTGTCTGGTCATTTAGGCTCACATTCCCTCAGTTAGAGTCCCTTGATGTACTTCAGGCTAAGGCTGGCCGGCGACTCCTGAAGTCTGCGAAAATACCCTTTGATATCTATGAATCAAAATCCAATTTGAATAGATTGTGTCACTTTGAATCTCTGCAATTTCGCCGTGTCTTTATTTCTCTTGTTGTTTTATTTAAGTACATCAATTTCCACCCAGAATATCACTCTCTCTTTGCGATAACCATATCACGTAGTGCACGTAGGCCCAAAAAACTCATTTTTAACTCACATGGTCGTATTTTTTCATCCCTTTTCCTACAGAAAACTGGTTCTCTTTGGAATTGTCTTCCACCCTGATTGACAACTTAGATTCCCTATCTGAATTTAAGCGTCATTTACGTATTCACATTGCTAAGTATCAGTTCGATTGCACTGGTTCACCTTTGATGTGCAATCATTGATTTACATTCTTGTTCTTTTCTTTACTGTCTTACCTTCTTTCCTTGTGTTTCTTATTATTCCTTTTTTTAAGTCCAACATTTCACACTCACTTTGCGCACTTTCTCTAGCATCTTTAACTATGCTACTAGTACATACACAAATAGGAGATCCCCCAGATAGGCGTTAGCCTTTGGGTAATCCTGAAATACAGATTATTATATCACTTGTCTACGTATTGTGCAATGTGCGATGTCAGTTGTGTCTCTGTACGATTGTCTCAATGAGCGAGTGCATCACGCCACGCACAATGTTGGGTTGAGTCTCAGTAGAATGGTCTTATCGGATGTACGTATTGTTTACCGAGAGTTATATGTCGAGTTCCAGTATCATTGTGTCTCATTAGAGGAGTGCCTTGCATACTGGGTGGGGTCAGCCGTGTCCTAGTCAATATGCCTTACTGGAGGACATCATTCCAGTATGTCTTACGCGATCATTAGATTGTGTGCTATACGATGTCAGACGAGGCCCAGTATTACAGTCTCTATGGATGGGTGCATTGGGGACTGTGTAATGTCCACGGTATGGTATGCCCCCACATGAGCGCGACCCAAAACAGCGCCGTTGACTTCGGCGTAATTACGTTAACGTAATTGGTCGCGCCAAAATGGGGCGTGCAAGAGATGAGACGAGCTGTAGTGACACCGTGTCACATTAGGTCGCGCTGTACTGGGGGTGCTAATATGAACACGCGCCGTTTATGGTTGCGCTGTTTTGGGTGTAAATCATGTCCACCACCTCCAATATCAATGTCTTACTAGTTGACGTATTGTGCAATGTACGATGTCAGTTGAGTCTCTGTACGATTGTCTCGATGAATGAATTTGTTGGCCACGTACCATGTTGGACGGGTTCCAGGAGAATGATCTTACCGGCTATACGTTTCGGTCACCTAGAGTTAAATATTGATTTCCAGTATCATCATCTGTCCTATTGGACGAGTGCCTAGCAAACTGTGTGGTGTCAGCTGTATCCCAGTAAAAATGTCTTACTGGAGGAGTTCATTCTCCACTGTGCGAAGTCAAATTAAGCCCACTGTACCAGTCCTATTAGACAGGTGTTCCATGCACTTTGCATAGTCAGATCAAACCTAACTTACAGGCTTTTTGCATGTGCTCTGTGTGTGTGTGAGGCCTATTGAAGCCTGGCGACAGTGTGCGAATACTACTGGATTAGTTCCAACAATGTTATGCTGTGAATTCAATCATGCCGGCCCTATCGGTTTTCACTTGTGACGAGTCTGGTTGTGGCACAACCCTGTACATTATTCTTGCATCCAGATGACTTACTCTGCTGTTCTGTGTGCTTTTCCTGCTTGTTCTTTCTCCTTTCTCTTCTCTACTCCCTGCTTTAGAGTACTTCAGGAGTTAGCTATGGGAGGATTGATTCTGTTCAGCCCAAACTGAACCGATATATCTGCTATCTGTGATCTTTATAGTCGCCACTTTCTGTTCAGTCAGGTTTGACAATTCAGATGCCTTGTTCATGTGCACTGCGTGGACGTATCGCTATCATCTACCTGTTATGCGGCCAGCACTGTGTTAAAGATTGATCTATTATTAATATTTGTCGTACGATCTACGATCTACGTTCTACTACGTCTCTCGTTTTACGTTCCTTTTGATGCATGCATGACGAAGAGTGACGATGTCTTACCGTATGGTGAATCAGTCTTCTTCTGCATTACATCTGCATGGCTGACGTGTGTTTTACTTTGGTACGAGCTGACGAGTCCTATAATACTGTCGTGTCATGGCGCCACTAGTGCCACGACAGCACTGACGTGTCTCTGCTGCTTATCTCTCCATGATTGCCTTTTACATGTTCACTTCTATAATTATCCTAGAACAAACCAGATGGTGTTTTCTGTTGTGGTATACGCGAGTTGCATGGACTAAATCTTGCATGCGTACATTATAACAATTGGCGACGAAGATGAGCGTTTGTAGTAACCTAAGCGGAGCCCACAAGCTTCCAGTTTTCGAATACCAGGGCACGTCAGCAGAAGTGTCCTCTCGCTGGAAGAAATAGTTACGAAGTTTTACATACATGGCTGAAGGCGAAGGGATTACGGATCACAAACGGTTGAAAAACTTATTGCTGCATACTGCCGGAACAACGGTTCAGGACTTATTAATTTTGAAGACCTCGAAGATCCGCAGGCGTCGGCTCTGCCTGCGGATGACAACGAGCACTAGTAACAGGTTACGTTACGGAAACTGAACGAACACTTTTTCAGCTCCGTAGTGTTTGACAGCCCAGCCGGAAACGGGCCGGTCTGGAATTAGGACAGTAGTATTAGTGGCAGTGTAGGGTAGCATAGTGTAGTAGGGTAGCGTAGTGTAGGGGTGTCATTAAGGATGACAGTTGGAAAATAGTTGCCGCGGGCCCGCCAAGAAAGAAGCGATTGGGGTTCTTTGTGGGCAACTTGAGCCCCGACTGTACGGTGGACAGCCTCACTGAGTTTGTACACTGAAGGTCGGAAAGCGTGGGGACGCCTGTCAAAGCCCACCAATGCAGCCTACACACAGCTGGAAACGGGCAAGTGTCCGCCAGAATATCAGTTGATGCCATCTCCAAGCTGACAGTGATGTCAGCCAAATTCTGGCCAAGGCCGCTCTACTGCAGGCCGTGGAGATTCCACACCTCCACAAATGCAAATGCAGCCAAAAGCATCAGCAGCAGCAAGAGCAGCAGCCACAACAAGCACAACAACAGCAGCAGCAGAACCGCCAACAACAACACCAGCAGCAGCACCAGCAGTCGCCGCAGCAGCACCCGTGGTAACCGCAGCAGGAACAGCAGTTGCCACAGCAGCAGTAGCGACAGTAGCACCAACCAGCTGGAAGCACAGCAGCATGATCAAGAGCAACAGCAACTTGGGATTGGCGCCACAATAAACGACTTCCTGAGCGCGAGTCGTGGCCTGTCCGTTGCCGCTGCCGACACACCTGTAACCCCCCCCCCCCCTTCACAGCCACAAAGTTCCTCTGCGGAACGGTCACCAGGTTCGCAGCCGCAGGATGCAAAGCGAGCTGCCCAGCATGGTGCGCAGCCACCCCAGCAGGATACACAGACCCACGAGCCCACCACCCAATGTAGGCCATGCACCAACCCAAACAACGCCAACAGTCACAATGAAAACTAAGGCCCCCTCACTCCGTCTCCTGCTCACGAATGCATTAAGCGTCTACAACAAACTGGATGAGCTTCAGCATACTCTGTAAAGCCTGCATGTAGACATTGCTGTCGTCACCGAAACCAAATTATCGCCCGACAAGGCTACAGTTGCCGAAGTCTCAATCCCTGGCTATTACCACCCCCCCCCCCCCCCCAATACGTCGAGAGCGGACAGCGCAAGGCGGCGGAGTCGCCATATGGCTGAAAGAAGGGATGGCGTACAAACAACTGGACATCAACTCTGAGTGTGAAACTCTTTGACTTAGTGTTGCTGCACCGTCAGGCATGAAATTTGGCATCTGTGCTGCCTACAGACCTGGGACGAGTGCAGACAGCGTCTGCAGTATCTTCACCGAGCTGGAATCTGACATCGACAAAGCCCTGCAGTCCTGCTCACACATGGTCAATGCCTGCAACGTTGGGGGCTCGAACTTGATCCTCCACCTGCTTTCCCATGCTGCCAGTGAGTCTACTGCCTGCTGGAGGATTGCTGTCTCTTCTGGCAGTCTGAGTCGGGTGGTGATGCACTTGTAGAGAGTTGTGTCGTCGGCGTATACAGCCAGCTTCGCCTCATCAGGCAGGTGGTCTTCTGCGTCGTTGACGTACAGAAGGAAGAGCGTGGGGCCGAGGATGCTGCCCTGCGGCACGCCAGATTGGATTCGGTGGGTCGGTGAAGACAGCTCTGACGACACGGATGTGGCGGTCTGTCAGGCATTATCGCCCCTCCCCCCGAGACACACACATCATGGCACCATAGACTTGCCAGAAGCGCGGCGGTGTAGTGATTTACAGCAGGTTGCAACTTGGGTTTAAGCGGATGTTGATTCAGCACATCGATCTGGAAATGGTTTGGTTGCGTTCCAAAAAACGAGAAGCAGGTGAATCATTCCTCATTGGCTGTCTCTACAGGCCACCGTCCGCACCGGCGGCTTTTTGGCAATCTTTACAGCAAGTCATGTATGACATTCAGGGCGAAGATCTCATCCTGATGGGCGACTTAAATGTTGATTTCTTGTCCCCTGAAACGCATCATTTTGACAATTTGAACACATACCTGCTACTTCCACTTGATCTGAAGAATACGATTACGCAACCTACACGGATCACACCTACATCTAAAACACTTCTCGACTGTGTACTAACGACCATGGATTTTGTTGAGCACGGAAGCGTTCACTCCTGTGAGTTCACCGATCATGAGTTTGTTCACACCAGCATTATTTTTCCGAAGTCAATTCCAACACAAGGACAATTATATCGATCCCGACGCCGTGATTACAGTAAGGCCTCCTCTGCCTCTGATCTCTCCCATTTATTGTCAATTTCTGATCTCGGATCCTTCTCGTCCCCGTCGGTTGACGTCATGCTAGAAGAGTGGCAAGGAAAATTTGAAGACGCCTTGGATGTGGTTGCACCCTACATAACATCACGGAGACAACCCCCTGGAAAAAGGAAGAAGTGCCCATTCATGACACCGGAGTTACTAGCTCTCATTAGGCGACGTAAAACCGTCTACAGAAAGTACCGCTCGTCTGACTGCAGTAGTACAGTTCTACAGAAGGAGTTCAAAGTTTTGCGCTGCAAATGCAATAACCTTTATAGCCAACTCCGAAATGCCCACTTTCGCTCCATCTGTGACGATTACCGGCGAGACCCTAGGCGTCTTTGGAGCACCATCAACTCAGTCACCCGGCGCACAAACCCAAGAACTGAGCCTCTCGTCCAGGCAGATACCTTGAACAGGTAATTCCATAGTATTGTGTCAGATCCGAACCCGGCTTATGTTGTTCCAAGTGGTAACTCAAGACCGTTTGACTTGCACGAGTTTCGCCCTATTTCTGAGGATAAGGTACTTCAGCACCTTCAGAAACGCGACGGTACGAAAGCGCCTGGGCCAGATGGTCTCCTCCCGAGCATCCTGAAGGCCGTTGCACCAGTTATCGCCTTCTCCCTCACTCTAATATTTAATACCTCTTTGTGCACTGCTGTGTTCCAGACACAATTCAAGTTGGCTAATGTTGAAATCCCGTATGGGCGATCCTACTTGATTGATTTGATTGATTGATTTTATTTTACTTCCCAAGTTCAAATGGGTTCCTGGCCCAGTTATATGAAAGCGAAGGATAGAATTTGCCAAAATCCTAATGAGCAACAGCATAGGCAATATTATCATAGAAGTGGAGTACTATGCGAGCGAGAATACTGAGAAGAAAGGAACATGTCAAAACCTGACGAAACACAACCTATTTCAGGCATACATAAGGAAGGCAGGCTAGCTTAAAATCTTGCAATCTGGATACGGTGCGCACCTCTCTAGGCAAACTGTTCCACAGCAATGCTCCTCCGGTGGCGAATCTCGTTTGGCCACACCGACTGCGAGCTGGCTGGCTGAGCAGACCATTGGCATGCTGATGGCGCGTACTTCTGCCGCTGCATGCTGCTGGTTTGAGAAGCTGGGCTAGAGCAAGGCTAGTGGAGTCATTTAGACAACGCCAGATGAAGATCAGGAGTTTTTTTGTTTTAAAAGTGCAGTGACGCGGTAAATCGAGTTGGCAGCCAGGAGGGGCTGCATCGCGGAACATGGCGGGCTGCCATAAATGCATCGGATCGCCCGGTTTTGCATGGCTTGCAGACGCTGAAGTTGGGTCACGCGGAGGGCTGCAGAGAAGCTGCAGGCACCATATATCATATCCGGCATGACAATAGCCTTTACATATACCTTGCGCGAGCTGCGGGAGAGGCATCGACGGGCTCGCCACAAGGCGCCTATCTTCCTCGCAACTTTGGTCACTATGGCGCTGACGTGTACATCCCAACTCAGGCGGTTGTCAAGAAAGACACCAAGATACAGCGCAGACTTCACTATCGGTAGAGAGGTATCGCAGCACACGATAGAGACCTCAGGCCCGGCATGTTGCGGTGAGATAGTCATTACCTGGCTTTTGGAGGCGTTTAAAAATAAGGCCGCGTGACTTAAGCCATATGGCGAGATCAGTGACAGCTGAAGAGACAGATTTGGAGACTTCCCCAGCGGAAGCTTTTGAATCATACAGAGCAATGTCGTCTGCGAATTGCACGCTGGGTATTGGCGATGAGACCGATTTCACATCACGGGTGTAGACGTTGAAGAGAACAGGCCCCAAGACGGAGCCTTGGGGCACACCACAGGTGCAGTCAAGAGCACGACTTGTGGCCGAAGCGACTGTAACTTGCTGCCTGCGATCTGTCAGGTAATTCGCGAACCACTTCAGGGCGACACCAGAGATACCAACGTCAAAAAGGTCTTGGATGAGGATACCATGCCGGACTTTGTCAAAAGCCTTGGACATGTCGAGGAGGCACAGCCCAGGTACCAGACCACTGTCCTTCGCCTTCTGCAAGCTGTCCGTGAGAACACAGAGGGCATCCTCAGTGGAGCACTTCTTCCTGAAAGCAAACTGAGAATCAGGTAGGGCATTACTCAAGTCTAGATGGCGAACTAGCTGACGCTGCACCACTCTCTCCAACAGCTTTGAGACAACTGGAAGGAGGGAAACAGGGCGATAATTGGTGGGGACTGATGGGTCCCCGGTCTTGTAAAGCGGTACAACGGTCGCCAGCTTGAACGCCAAAGGAACCGTGCCAGTACGGAGGGAAGTGCAAAACAGTACTGCTAAAGAGTATGCCAATAAATCGGAACACTGCCGCAATAGCGAACCCGGTATGCCGTCACTTCCCGTAGCTTTGCGAGCATCTACCTGCTGAAGGAGACGTTGAACGTCCGATGGAGTTACAACAGGCCCGTTGGGGCCACACGGAACGCCGAGATGGTCGGGTCGGTTTGTGTCTGTAACAATAGAGTGGAACGTGTTGCTGATCTCATGGACGTCGCAGCACGGATCTTGACGGCACCGTGAGCGCCCTGTCACGGCATTGAGAATTTCCCAGGACTTTCTTGGGTTACCAGCATTCTCTTTGCACTGGGTGGCTTCTCCTTCGAACTATCGTCCTGTGTCACTCACGTCGATTCTGGCCAAGACTCTGGAACGCCTGGTTCTAAATCAGGTATGTGACAGTTTGACCATCGAAAATCACCTCCACGATCACCAATTTGGGTTCCGACCAGCTCGTTCCACGACACAATGCTCACACTTGCATTTATGATTGGAAACTGGCCCAGGACCGCGGAGAGACTACCAGTGTAGACTTTGTCGACCTTAGCAAGGCGTTTGATCGCGTCCAGCATCAACAGTTACTCCTCCATGGCATGGGTGTTCATGCAAGCGCCCTGCGTTGGTTTGCGTCGTACCTCGCGGGGAGATCTCAGCGTGTCGTCTCCCAAGCCAGCCAGTCTTCAAGTCTTGCAGTGTCTCGAAGAGTTCCTAAGGGAAGTATTTTAGGCCCTACCCTTTTTATAATGTCTACCTGAGGGACCTCTTCCCCGGCTTGTGGAGACGGCGGGTTCAAAATTACTCATGTTCGCAGATGACAAGACAGTCTACTCTAGTGATCCGTCGAAGGCACGTTCCGAAGCCAAGTTGTCATCGGCACTGGAGATACTAAACAACCACCTTGGCTCCATTGGCATGCAGATAAATACCGACAAAACCGTTGTCATGCAAATCCATCCCAAACGTGCCACAGGGAGTCAGCAACAACAACAAAGGCAACAACTGCAAATCACCTTGTCAAATGTTACGCTAGGGGAAGTAGAAAGCACCAGATGCCTAGGAGTCGTTGTTAACAATAAGCTGTCCTTTGACCAACACATTAACAATGTCGTCCGGAAAGCCTCACGGAAGATCGGTGTACTGCGTCGATCTTTCCGCCAGATGAACCTTTTTGCCCGCCGTACTTTCGGTGTCGGTGTTATTCAGCCTGATCTAGAATATGCTCTCCCTGTACACCTTTCGTTTATATCCGCTAAAAATAGAAACAAGCTAGCCTCACTCCACCGGCGCGCTGTACGAGTTGCTTGTGGCGCATCACCCCAAGCTAATATCACCCCACTTCTTCACCACCTCAATGTTTCCTCTTTCCAATATCGATCAGTATTTTTGTTCCTTGTATTCATTTTCCACTGTTACTGTCTTAAGCTGGCTGTTTGCTTGCAGTCCCTCTTTCCCATCTGTACGTCTACCCGAACTACTCGCGGCTCAACAACTCATAACATGAGTATCAATCGCTATAGATCTATGTCTGGCATTCTGTCCTTTTCAAGTAAATCGGCTCTTGTTTGGAATTATTTACCAGACGACCTGAAGTCCTGCACTACTATCGCAGATTTCCGCGTCAAATCGGCTATTTGGCTAAAGACAGCTTAACTCTTAATCATTGTTGTGATTTGCTTTCAAGCAATGTGAATAATCAGTAAATTGATGTTGCTGTTTTTGTTTTGGTTTTTTTGGGTTTTTTGGTTTTCCGTTCTCGGGGCCTTCTATTCGGTACTCTTTGTAGTTGCACTTCTGTACTGTTGAGCTATCCGAATTCAAATAAACATTAAAAAAAAGAATGGGGTTGCAATTTTGTTGTTTTTGCCATGTGATTGTGCAATCAAGAGTGAAACCAGGACTGCCTGCTGCTCGTCGTTGCTAGTATTGAAGGAGAAAAAAAATCGTCACCATGGTATTCGCGCGGCTTGGTACAACTTGTACAAATTTACGGGCAACTCTTGAACCTTTGTACAACTTTGCTGTAGAAGAGGTCAAAATCGTACACAAAATCGTTTGTCGCATCGCAAAAGTTGAGCCGAGCTCAACTTCTGCGATGGGCCATTTGCGGCAGTTGCATGGGATTCCCGGTTTCGCGGCCGTCGCATCGTGTGTCACATCACAGAAATGCTTCTGTCAATCCCGCTTTATGTTCAATTAGACGGATAACCGATATAATCGTTTCAGCCCTAATATTAATATATACATGTACACACAAACATGCACATACCCCCCCATAAACCAACACACACACACATGTACACGCATACACCCCGTGTACCATGTATACGCCCCTCACAAGAGAAGCACGAAAATCTGCGAAATGTACTGGAGGTGCACCCGAAGATTTTCACTTAAAAGCAACGACAGCGGACAAGATCTGAATGATACTGATCAAGACTAGCAATTAATAACTGCCGAATCAACACAACTAAGTGAAGCTATGAGAATCGAACACCAATGCACAGGTGGTAAACACAACACAGAGTACAGCAGCATAGAACGGCGAAGAGAGTTGACTATACTTGCTGTATGCACACACGCACCCGCGCACGCACCCCCCCCCCCCCACACACACACACAAACACACATACCCCAGGACATATATTTACATCACTTTAGTATGTAGGGAGGGCCATTGCATGGACTCAAGAGTGGATGGTGTGCCATGGTCTGCTTTACTGGCAGATGGTGGAATCAGTAAGGTCTGGTCTGGATGTCTGCTGCCCCGACCCATCAGACCAGGCTCGACCGCATTCAGCGGAAGGCAATGGCCATCATAGGACCAGATGTGTTCCTCCAGAGTCTGGCTGCACGACGCACTCTCTCTCTCTCTCTCTCTGGGCTGTGCTACATTTACAAGCTTCAGTGCATCGAAAGCCCACAACAGCTGACCAACATTGTCCCATCAGCTGCACCCACTGTGGCTCGTCCGCGAACCCGACACACACATGCGGTGACCCATCCTCACGAGCTCCTCAATACTCTACCACCAGCTGCACCGGAGTACATCAGGCGGTCCTTCCCGTTTGCCCACATCAGTTTGTGGAATCAACTGCCACCCTCTCTGTTCCAGCCACCAATGTCCCTGCAACGGCTGCACTGCTTCAGGGCAGCTGCATGGAAGCACTTGCTACACACTGACTGGCTGTGGGCTACAGACCACCTCTGAAAGCCACTGCTGCACAAACCTGCGACGAAGTTGCAAGCCACTCTGGTCTAGATTCACCCTGCCGTATCACTCGAGAGCTACCCACACATCTCTCAATCTCCCCCCTTTTCCGCTATTATTATTATTATTATTCCCTTCTTGTGTTGTCTTGTTTTTTATTTCATTTTTTGTCTTAAGTCACTTTCTTATGTTGGCTCATTATACACTTATGATTAATTTTGATGCATACATGGCACTGTGACGCCGAGTCTCATGGTCGGCAGAGTCAATGTATTTCATCAGCACAGCTATTTTAAGAGGTGGCAGACTACCCAAAAATTCGCTGAAAAATCGAATTTGTAAATTCATATTGAGTGCTACGTCACTTGAAAGAGCATGAATAGCTGCAATTTCTCTGAAAGTTGTGTCCCTATCTGACCAGCCGTTCAAGAGTTATGGCCGAAAATGTGCCCTTGCAAGGAAAGATATTTTTGTTGCATGCTGTCATTTGTTGGCAGCACTGTATTTGAATGTGAGCAGACCGTGCGCAACTTGTCGTATTATGGAAAGACGCAAAAGTGTGCAGAATTTTGCCCCAAGTCCAAAAAAGTCCAAAACATCACGTTAAAAAACCACGTATTGGGCGGCACGACTTTTGCCAGCACCCTCGTGACGTTGCAGATATGTGGCTTGATTATTGTAGTTGACGTTGATTTAGTGACTTTGGCAAGTTTGAGTCGTGTCAAGAAGTCAGGTAGGATTCAGTACTAGGCAGTAGTGAAACGTGAGTGGCAGTCTTTGCCGGTTTCTGAGAGCATCCTGGATTTGGTGTGCAGCGCTGTGGAAATGGCTTGCTGTGGAGGTCCCAGCACTGGATGTTGTATCAAAGGTACGACCTCGTAGCACGTGCTAAACCTAAAAAATTCAAAAATTGACTTGGGTCTGTGGGAGTCCGTGAGAGAACGCCCACTCGTTCCGTTGTGACAGATTCCAGGGCCACGTTGAGGGGCCCTACCCCACCACCCATGGCTGCTTCTGGACTTGTTTTAGGTTTGGGTCCCGCGCACGGACAGAATGGGCACGAAAATGTGAAAAAAATGTAAATGCATTTGTTTGGCTCCTGGGTGGCTCGCACACCGTGGCACTATGCCGGAAATTTGAGTTTTTCCGGCCTGGAAAGCCTGTCAGCGAGGCGCATGAACTTGTAAATCATGTCCTGAGGGCCAGCATAGTGGCAGGAGTGTGTGGTCAAAATATCACTCAAATCCACTGAGAAACACCAAAGTTACGGTCAATTGAATGCCATATGAAATTTATGGGTAGGCTGCCCCCTTCAGGTGGCAGACTACCCAAAAATTCGCTGAAAAATCCAATTTGTAAATTCATATTGAGTGCTACGTCAGTTGAAAGAGCATGAATAGCCGCAAATTCTCTGAAAATTGTGTCCCGATCTGACCAGCCGTTCTAAAGTTATGGCCGAAAATGTGCCCTTGCAAGGAAAGATATTTTTGTTGCATGCTGTCATTTGTTGGCAGCACTGTATTTGAATGTGAGCAGACCGTGCGCAACTTGTCGTATCATGGAAAGACGCGAAAGTGTGCAGAATGTTGCCCCAAGTCCAAAAAAGTCCATAAAATCACGTTAAAAAACCACGTATTGGGCTGGACGACTTTTGCCAGCACCCTCGTGACGTTGCAGATATGTGGCTTGATTATTGTAGTTGACGTTGATTTAGTGACTTTGGCAAGTTTGAGTCGTGTCAAGATGTCAGGTAGGAGGTAGGATTCAGTACTAGGCAGTAGTGAAACGTGAGTGGCAGTCTTTGCCGGTTTCTGAGGGCATCCTGGATTTGGTGTGCAGCGCTGTGGAAATGGCTTGCTGTGGAGGTCCCAGCACTGGATGTTGTATCAAAGGTACGACCTCGTAGCACGTGCTAAACCTAAAAAATTCAAAAATTGACATGGGTCTGTGGGAGTCCGTGAGAGAACGCCCACTCGTTCCGTTGTGACAGATTCCAGGGCCACGTTGAGGGGCCCTACCCCACCACCCATGGCTGCTTCTGGACTTGTTTTAGGTTTGGGTCCCGCACACGGACAGAATGGGCACGAAAATGTGAAAAAAATGTAAATGCATTTGTTTGGCTCCTGGGTGGCTCGCACACCGTGGCACTATGCCGGAAATTTGAGGTTTTCCGGCCTGGAAAGCCTGTCAGCGAGGCGCAAGAACTTGTAAATCATGTCCTGAGGGCCAGCATAGTGGCAGGAGTGTGTGGTCAAATATCCACTCAAATCCACTGAGAAACACCAAAGTTACTGTCAATTGAATGCCGTATGAAATTTATGGGTAGGCTGCCCCCTTAAAGGGGAAGTTAAGGCTAAAATCAAAATTTCACCAGTTGTAGTCTTCGGGGTGCTGAGTCAAATGGTCTTCGTCCGAGAAAGCTGAGACGCTCCCTTCCTACTTGAATCCCAATCGAACTCGCGCACTTCCACCGAAACTGGGTGACTGCACCCTACTAGAATGGGATTTGTATGCAAAATGTCACTAAAAGTAAAAGCGCCATTCTTCGTTCTTATAAAAGCACGGATGACCGCGATTGACCTATATGTTGTAGTGTTTTGGACGCTCAGTCGACTGGTTTTGGTCCGAAAAGGCTGAGATGCAGCGTTCCTCCATTATTCCCAATCGTACATGGTTGAACAAGCGGTCACGTGCTCCTGGGAGCCCAAATCACCTGGTCAATACTCCAGCAGGCGACAACTTTCAAACCAAGGTTCAACTCGAGTTCAACTCGAGTGACAGGACTGCACCCAAAAAAGGTCAAACTGGCTAGTAAGTTGTACCCTGCAGGCACGGTGACCAGGTGACTGGTGTACGCAGGAGCACGTGACCGCTTGTTCAACCATGTTCGATTGGGAATAAAGGAGGAACGCTCCATCAAAGCCTTTTCGGACCAAAACCAGTCGACTCAGCGTCCAAAAAACTAAACATATTGGCCAATTGTGATCATCCGTGCTTTCATAAGAACGAAATGGCGCTTTTAGTGATATTTTGCATACAAATCCCCATCTAGTAGGGGGCAGTCACCCAGTTTCGGTGGAAGTGCGCGAGTTCGATTGGGATTAAAGTGGGAAGGGAGTGTCTCAGCTTCCTCGGACCACGACTATTCGACTCAGCACCCCGAAGACTACAACTGGTGAAATTTTGACATCCCCTTTAACTGGCATTGTGGATAGCGCCTACCCAGTCCAATGTCCTTTTTGTCTTTCAACATGATTTGTAGGTTTGTGTTCTCTTTAAAAAGAAAAAGAAAGGAAAAGGTTTTAATGTTCTGTTGCTCTGGCCTGGCGCGAATGACTAGATGCTACTTGTTGCGATCAAATATATCGCTCAGACCGTTTTCCGGAAAACATTCTTAAGGAGAATCAAGGATAGAGATTGCCCGACTTACATGTACATCGTTCTTTACAGAGATCGTGTCGGGTTGGAGATCTAGTAGTAGATACTTGACTACTTCCAGATGTCCATTCCCGGCAGCGCAATGTACAGGAAGGTCACCGTTCTGTGTACAGGTAACACACATGACCAGACATTCCCATGCGTTATCCATCAGAAAAGTACTTATATTGGGTATAATGTACAATCCACTACGAAGCGAGGCAGTGTCACGCACAACATTGTGATAAGTCAATTAACAAACTGGTTAAAAGCTAGTGATGGAAACCCCCAATACATGCTTTTGTGCTGGGCACGAGATTGGTTAGTTTGCATACTTTTTGAGCCAAAGTAATGTTGCAATATTCCTCTTGTGGTTTGAGGGGCATATGATGGGTGCAAGTATACAATACTGAGAACACTTTTGAATCAAATTAGAGGCCACATGCCACGTACTGCTCTTTTCTCTCCGAAACTCACAACTTGCAAGCCAGATATGAAAGAAAGAAAAAATCATCAGTCACACCACCGGGACTCTTTCATATCTGGCTTGCAAGTGTTGAGTTTCGGAGAGAAAAGAGCAGTACGTGGCATGTGGCCTCTCATTTCCTAAAAACTTTGAAATTCTCCGTGAAGTCCAAATTTGAAATTACTTTTGAATCATTAAATTGTATGGACATCTCTGCACACACCAAAACATTCCTGTTGACGGGTGTTGAATTGATGATGAGTGTGTCCATGAGGTCACATCAGAAATGATTGAGACCAATGTTTATGTGAGCCGGATGCATAATGGAGGTGCTTTGTGCAGCCATTAGTGCCGGGCAGCAGGGTCACCAATATTCACAGGTACTTTTGCAGCAAATAATCGGTTTGGTAGCTGTTTCAGCCTGATACTTCCCAGCAATTGACATAATTATATCAAGCACAGTAGTCCTCATTGGCAAGAAGAGTGTTGTAGGAGTAACAGACTACAGCAAGGAGAGTCAATGATAAAGATTGCTTTAACTTACCCTGCCCTTCACAAAGATCATGTCGGGTTGGAGATCTAGTAGAAACTTGACCAGTGTTATTTGCCCACTGCATGCAACTTTGTGAACACGAAGGTGACCATCCTGTTTACAGGTAACACACATGACCAGACATTACTATGCATTTACCATCAGGTAATATCTACATGTATATCGAGTGTAGATGTAATGCACATCTCACTATCAAGTGAGTTGTTCTCATCTACACACAGTACTCTTAACAAAAACAGATCCACTGGGCAGTGGGGTCACAGTGTTCGTTGGCCGAGCCACGCAACCATACTGACCTGTAGCAGCGATGACAGCATACCTGCTCACTGCCCGCCATCATCCATCCACTGGGCCACTGTTTGTGCTCTCAGATGAACAGAAAGTTACTCGTGCGGTATTTACCACCCATGTACGTTCATTGCTGGCAGCATCTGCCATGCCAAACCTGCACCTGTATTCCGGGCACTCATTCATCTTTGGTGCTTATACGATTGCCGGAATGGCGGGTGTGCCCTACTCTCTGATGCGCGCCGCTGGACGCTGGAAGAGTGATGTATGTTTGCGGTACATGCATATGCCAGCATCCCTTAAGTACAGTGTGTCATCACAGCTTGCAGGGTTAGCCATTTGGTCTGAATTTTGGCCTAGCAATTCTGAATATTTACGTGGTGTGCTGGATTCGCGGATGTTCGCTCACAACTGCTCATACCTGCTCTCAACTGCTCACAACTCACAACTGAGTCTCTGTACGATTGTCTCAATGAATGAGTGCATTGCACGACTGACAATGTTGGGTTGAGTCCCAGTAGAATGGTCTTACCGGATGTACGTATTGTTTACCGGGAGTTATACGTCGAGTTCCAGTATCAATGTGTCTCATTAGAGGAGTGCCTTGCATACGGTATGGGGTCAGCTGTGTCCTAGTCAAAATCTCTTACTGGAGAAGTTCATTCCAGTAAGTCTTATTCGCTCATCAGAATGTGTACTATACGATGTCAGACGTGTCCCAGTATGACAGTCTCTATGGATGGGTGCGCTGGGTACTGTGTAATGTCCGCCACCTCCCTATATCAATGTCTTACTGACTCCTCCTCTATTTGTAAATGGACGGCGTTCCTATTGCCTTTGGACATTCTGCTAAGCATCTCGGCGTACAGCTCAGCGATGGTTTGAAGTTCCATGACCACTTCCACACCATCTTCAGGAAGTTTCAGCAACGAGTCAACCTGTTATGTTTCATGTGCCGACATTTACCATCGTCTCATATTCTCCTCCTGTATAAGTCTTATGTGCGTCCGGCAATTGAATATGCCATTCCTGTCTGGTCATTTAGGCTCACATTTGCTCAGTTAGAGTCCCTTGATGTACTTCAAGCTAAGGTTTGCCGGCGACTCCTGAAGTCTGCGAAAATACCCTTTGATATCTATGAATCAAAATCCAATTTGAATAGATTGGGTCACTTAGAATCTCTGCAATTTCGCCGTGTCTTTATTTCTTTTGTTGTTTTATTTAAGTACATCAATTTCCACCCAGAATATAGTAGAAGTAGTAGTAGTAGTAGTAGTAGTAGTAGTAGTAGTAGTAGTAGTAGTAGTAGTAGTAGTAGTAGTAGTAGTAGTAGTAGTAGTAGTAGTAGTAGTAGTAGTAGTAGTAGTAGTAGTAGTAGTAGTAGTAGTAGTAGTAGTAGTAGTAGTAGTAGTAGTAGTAGTAGAATTTATTACTTTGTCCGACTTATTAAAATGTGCGCTTCGCTTCAAAACTCAAGAATATGTACAAAGGAACACCTGTACTAAAAAATCAACCAAGAGACGGTAGATAGATAGCTACTGTATCTTTTCTTGGCCTGAACTTCTAGTTATCATCGCGGGTGGTGTCTCAGGGCGCATCTGCAAGTGCGCCAGCCTGCAAAACGTCCACAGTTTTTTCATCTCCTCCAAGCTACACTGCGCTTCCTTGATTTTTCACTCCATAGGCACGAATTAGACGATCGACTTCGCCTCCTCCTCGTGCAGTACGACTGCCAGAATGGTGGCTATAGCCTAGGTGTTTTCGCCTGACGCTCCCACAACATCTTCAAAAGTGGCGAACAAGTAAACCACCACGCATAAAAAATCACTTCTCATCACCGTGTTACACGCAGATCAGACTCAGTACGCGCACTGCCAGCGCGCGTACTGAGTCTGATCTGCGTCGACCTGACTGTCATGCATGCAGTCAGACCATGCGTCCTCTTCCCTGCCTGTTTCACGAATCCACTGGTCCCGGAGACTGGCGATCTTGTGACGCATCGCGATCGCGGCTCCGAGGACTCCGCACCATTCGCGCACCGTATCCGCAGGATAATTTACCCTTTCTGCGCTTCAGTTTTCCAGCCAGGTTGTCACCTGCAAGTCGACCACAAGGGCGGTTATTTATTCCGATCAACTTCTCGACAATCTCTTCTCTGGTCTTGATTCATCGGCTGCCACATCGTGAACGACTGCGAGAGAGATCAGCGAACTGGACGGAGCGATGCTGGTGCTTTCTGCACGAGTTTCTGGATGTCGCATTTGCTGAAATTCTGCCAAGAAAACAGCGACTGCAGCGATTTCAATCCGCCAGAAGGCACTCGAGAGCGATCGCCCAGGAGTTTCTGGTACACCGTGACAATTTCCTATCGCAGTTGGGTGTTGATTTCAGCACCAGGCCTTCTCTGTGTTGCGCGAGAAGAAACAGGAGTCCTCTTACGACAAAATTTGGACGCAAATTGCTGGAGTCACCTAGGATCCTGAGACGCTGCCGCCTTTGGAGTTAGAGCCATTTCTTTTTCAACATCACAAATCGACAACTGAAGGATAGAGTTAGGTAGCTGGAGAGTTTATTCCGTCCTGAGATTATTTGAATTTGTTTGGTTGACGTTCGAAGCGAAGCGCACATTTTGATAAGTCGGACGAAGTATTTTACTAGGGAACTCCCAACAGGCGTTGCCTTTTTACTGGGAACCCTAGGAATATGTCTCTCGCTTTGCGATAACCATAATAATCACGTAGTGCACGTAGGCCCATAAAGCTCAATTTTAACTCACGTCGTATTTTTTCATCCCTTTTCCTACAGAAAACTGGTTCTCTTTGGAATTGTCTTCCACTCTGATTGACAACTTTAGATTCCCTATCCGAATTTAAGCGTCATATACATATTCACAGTAGAGAGGTGTTGCATTCCGAATTTCGGAATTATTTTCGGAATGTGGCGGCAACAGTCGAAAAAGTAGTCGAACTTTCGGAAGTGTGGTGGCGAAAGTGCATGGTTTTCCGAAAATGGATTTTCGGCTCTTTTATGTTTGGGAGTGCATATTTTAATACAAAAAGTGTATTTTTTATGTTTGTATTTTTGCTTTCTGCTGCTATCGATTATTCGAAATTTGTCCACGTATGTAGTTTTGATTTTTCCTGGTTTTTGCTGCTCTCGCTGATCACGCCATGTTGACTAATCTTCTCACACTCCATCACACTCTATCTTCCTTTGCCATGGTGACTACTGACAGTACAAGACAGTAGCTCGCCAACCTCGTCTTCAGCTCAGTGTTGGATCACTTGGTCCACCATCAGTCCGTCCTCGTCTTCGAACCGCAGCTTGACCTGCGCACATGGATTTGATCCTGCTCAATCCCTTCAACGCTCTCCATTTTGTTTTGCATGGCAACCCTTGGAAACGAATTCGAATCAGATTTTCGGAATGCAAAACACTGAAAATGCCGTTTTTCGGCACGCGTTTTATTCGGAAAAGCACAGTCGGAAATCATTCCAAAATTCGGAATGCAAAACCTCTCTATTGCTAAGTATCAGTTCGACTCCACTGGTACACCTTTGATGGGCAATCATTGATTTACATGCTTATTCTTTTCTTTTCTGTCTTTCTTTCTTTCCTTGTCTTTCTTATTATTTCTTTTTTATTTCCAACATTTCACACTCACTTTGCGCACTTTCTCTCGCATCTTTAACTATGCTACTAGTACATACACAAATAGGAGATCCCCCAGATAGCCGTTAGCCTTTCGGTAATCCTGAAACGAGAGAGCTTGGAAGCTCAGGGCCCTACGCTATGCTTTGTGGCTTAGCTCATCGTGCATGTTGTGGGAACTGATGGAAACGTTTCCTGGGACGGCGCTGACTCTGCCGATCACGGGCGTTCAGGAGTCGACGGGATCTCTCTCCCGACGTTTCCTGTGACCGGCGCTGACTCGCCCGTTCACGCCTATTTTGGAGACGACGGGATCTCTCTTCCAAAGTATGTTTTTGCTGACGCATCTTATCACCTATTCGGCAACTAACGTCCATTCTTTCATTTCCTCCTCGTGTCCCTATTTCTTTCCAGAAAGTCTCCCTCTACATCAGGGAGTCGTACTGTATTGACAGCTACCCTAACGGGTCACGCCGCGCTCCACCCAAGCATGGGTATGATAAGGGACAGTGGCAACAGAAACAAAAAATAGCAAGCAGAGAGAGATAGCAAGAGAAAGACAGCGATAGTAGTACATCTGGTGTGCGACATATAGAAAAGATAGATGATAAGAGACACGCACAAAAAAAGGAAACAATAATTATTTTTGCAGTTCCGAAACAATCAACCAGGTGATGAAGTGTGGGCACCCGAAGTCCCCCCCCCCCTCCACTGGAAGAACATCCCACGCAGGGATATCAGCGATAGGCCAAGCGTTGAAAAACAGCCATGAGGACACATCGTCTAGAAGTCCACCGCGCTCGAACTGAAATTGCAGGTTCAAACAATTTCCCACGCGTCGCCAGGCAGCGTAACCGTCTTCTTCCTGCATCACCATCCATCTCCAGCAACCGTCTTCACTCACAGCTCATGCCTCTGCCACCACTGTACTCCTCCGAGCTTCGCAGTTTGAAACCATTCGGGGGTCAGCTACACCACCGCGAAAGGAGAGACGAGGACGACAACAGTCGTGACTGAAAAGACACAGCCTTGGCGACCGCGTCGCGGAACCCTCGCCACAGCAAATTCAGAAACACGCCAGGGCGACTCTGGTGGACCCAGAGCCACTCCCTTGGCAAGACTAGTAAGAGGAACGACTGAAAACTCAGATAAAACGGAGCTACAAAAAGTGCAACCGTCCCCTTCAACCACAGTTGCAACACACAGGGAGTCGTACATGTACATAATACGACCGATATTGTGGCCAGCTGTGTTTGAAGGTACGGTACGGTACAGATACGGGAGCCAGCAAATGGCCAGCTGTGTTTGATGGTGCGATACGGTACGGGACAGATACTGGATAGCGCCAGGCGTGACACAAACAAACAAACACCAAATTAAAGCTGTGTGGACCCTGGCTAGCGCCAGACGTTACTGAAGTAACGTCTTCTGCATAGCTACGGGAATAATAATTATTATCTTACTAGTCTACGTATTGTGCAATGTGCGATGTAAGTTGTGTCTCTGTACGATTGTCTCAATGAGCGAGTGCATTACGCTACGCACAATGCTGGGTTGAGTCCCTGTAGAATGGTCTTACCGGATGTACGTATTGTTTACCGAGAGTTATATGTCGAGTCCCAGTATCATTGTGTCTCATTAGAGGAGTGCCTTGCATACTGGGTGGGGTCAGCCGTGTCCTAGTCAATATGTCTTACTGGAGGACATCATTCCAGTATGTCTTAGGCGATCATTAGATTGTGTACTAAACGATGTCAGACGAGGCCCCGTATAACAGTATCTATGGATGGGTGCACTGGGTACTGTGTAATGTCCACCACCTCCCAATATCAATGTCTTACTAGTTGACGTATTGTGCAATGTACGATGTCCGTTGAGTCTGTATGATGGTCTCGATGAATGAATGTGTTGGCCACGTACCATGTTGGACGGGTCCCTGTAACAGTTTTACACCTACTTTCACCACTCACACCTTATCACCTTGTGTCACACCTACTCTCATATATAACCAGTATATTGAGTAATAAACGCTCTCTTCTTCCTTCGCTCAATGAAGAACTACCGGTATTACATTGGTAGCAGAGGATGGTTCTCCATCCCCTGTGGTCGTTCGTGGGTTTAGTTCTGGCCTCGGCTATCAGCTCTATCGTCGTCAGCATCTGGATCGTCAACCGTCACCGGAAGGAAGCTCTACCCTCTACTCAGTCGTCACCCCAGTGTGTTCCTGAGTCTCGTGCTTCAGCTTCCCAGCCTGCTTCGCGTGATCGCCCACACGTCAAGGAGCCACCCGTGTTCACCGGAGATCCCACCACGTTTCGGGAATGGGCATTTGCCGTCGAGTTGGCCTTGGCTTCGTGGCGCTTCGCGGATCCTAAACGTGAAGCTGAGTTTGCAGCCAGTTATATCGCTGGAAATCCGCGTCTGTGGTTGATGACTTCCCTGGAAGCCGGCGCTGCATACCCAGACTGGTCGTCCTTGAAGAAGGCATTAGAGGCGGCTTACGGTGTGAAGTACGACCAAGAGAGAGCTCGGTGGAGTTTGTTCTCCCTCTCCCAGCGCGGCGCCTTAGGAGACTACATCGCAGAATTCTCGCGGCTCAGTTTTTTAATCACTGACCTGGATGGCCACTCTCGCGCAGTACTATTTGTCAGGGGCCTGGCCCCGGAGCTCAGGCCTGAAGTCATGAAGGAGCATCCTACAACCCTGCAGAAGGCGACAGAAGCAGCGCTCGCCGTATCGCAAGTGATGCCCTTCATTACGGTACGACAGCAGCAGGGGAACCTGGTACGTCGTCCACTGTCGGTTCCTGGTCCCCGTGCCAATCGCGAGGAAACTGAACGACGATGCTACATATGCCAACGACCTGGTCATCTGGCACGTCAATGCGACTCGAACCCAAACGCTGGACGCCAGTAAAAAGAGGGGTGCGATTACTGGCGTGTGAGAGAGCACCCAAGGTCACCGTGCCAGTCGCCAACAGGTTTAGTTGCCTGGAGACAGAAGACGTGGAGACTGATGATGGCGACGACACCCTGGAGTCTCAAGGCCCACAGTGCGTGCGGAGCTACGTCAGCAACATTGCCCTGGATTCGCACGCGCGGGACCACGATCTCCTTGTTCTGAACGGAAAGGTGAACGGCCACCGAGCGACAATGTTAATCGACTGCGGGTCAACGCACGATTTTATCTCGGAACGATTCGCAAGAAAACAAAAGATAAAAACGAAGATCGTGGAGGAGGTTCTAAAGGTGGCCTTGGCGGACGGATCAACCAGTTCGCGGCCGCTAGAGACCACCGACGCTCGCTTGGCCGTAGGAGGCTATGGCGATGACCAGCGCCTGACGGTCTTTCCCCTTGATCGATATGATGTGATCCTGGGAAAACCCTGGCTGACCCGGAATAACCCAGCTATCAACTACCGCACCAACGAGGTCAAACTGGGTGCCGAATCCCTAATCGCGGGTGAACCCACAGGCGACGCTGCTGTTCCCTCGGAGCTGATGTTCATCTCTGGCAAACAAGCGCGACATGCGCTACGGCAAGGCGCAGAGGGTTACCTGGCTTGGCTATCTTCCCCCGACGACAGTTCGTCACATGAGCCTCGGAAGGAGGTACCTCCGGACAAGCAGCGTGACGTCGATGAGCTGCTGCACAGATTCTCGGACGTGTTCCCCGATGACCTCCCTTCACAGCTTCCCCCAGAAAGGTCGGTGGACCACGAGATTGAGGTCGAACACAACTCAACGCCACCATCCAAGGCAGCGTACCGACTATCCAAGCCCGAGATGGATGAACTACACAAGCAGCTGACAGCCCTCCTGGGTAAAGGATTCATCGAGCCTAGTAAGTCCCCGTACGGAGCCCCGGTGTTCTTTGTTAAGAAGGCCGATGGGTCATTACGAATGGTTTGTGACTGGCGGGATCTAAACAAGATCACTATTAAAAACAAAGCCTGCCTTCCGAACATTGACGATCTGTTCGACACCGTCTAAGGGGCTCGCTACTTCACGAAATTAGACCTCCGTTCGGGATACAACCAAATCAGAACTAGTGAAAAAGATGTACCCAAAACGGCCATTAATACCCCCTTTGGACAATTTCCAGTTTCGGGTAATGGGATTTGGTCTAACCAATGCGCCTGCCACATTCCAGGCCTTGATGAATTCAATACTGCAGCCCTATTTACGTGATTTCGTGGTCGTATTCCTTGATGATATCCTGATCTTCAGTAAAACATGGAGCGAGCATTTGAGGCATGTCAGCACTGTTTTGGAAACCTTGAGAGCCAACAAGTTATTCTGCAAACCCTCAAAGTATGAATTTGGGTTGCGGGATGTCATCTTGCTTCCTAGGCCACAAGCTGAGTGGTTTATCTATCTCTCCCGACCCAAACAAAATTGCTGCGGTTAAGGAGTGGCCTGCGCCGTCCTCTATAAAGGAAGTGAGACAGTTCTTGGGTTTTGCGAACTATTTCATACGGTTCATTGATCACTATTCCATGATTTCGAGACCTTTGGAGGAAATCACAGGGAAACACTCGCGTTTTGAGTGGAACAGCGCACGTCAGTCTGCATTTGAGAAGCTGCGGAAGGCCTTACTGAGTGCACCCGTATTGCGACTTGCTGATGTTAAAAAGCCATTCAGAGTAGAAACCGACGCTAGCGATTTCGCCATTGCTGGGGTGCTCCTGCAGCAGGGCGAACCAGGAAATCTCTGGCATCCAGTCGCTTTTGCTAGCTGGAGACTGTCCTCCGCCGAGCGCAACTACACAGTCGGAGAAAGAGAAACCCTCGCTCTAGTCCAAACCCTGAAGTGCTGGCGAGTGTACCTCTTTGGGCATTTCGATGTGTTCACGGATAACATGGCCGTTGTACACCTGAGAACCAAACCTACCGTCATCAAAAGGGAGGCCCGTTGGGTAGAGTTACTGGCGGATTTCGACTTTACGGTCCATCATAAACCTGGAAGAGACAATGCGGCTGCTGATGCCTTGTCTCGTCGTCCTGACCTTCAGCCGGGCGAGATCTCAGTAGTTCAAACAAAACTGACTGCTGCACAGTGTAACGCTCTTGAGTTTGCTCTGGCAATTGATGATCAGTTCTCGAAGACGGTAGCAGAAGCATATCAACACGATGCAGAGTTATGGCCTATCATCCAGAGGATGCGTCGTTCTCCGAGTGACAACGTTCACCAGGCATACCTCTGGGATGGTGACGCCCATCCTCTTTACTTGCGATCTTCCCCTAGTAACAGGTTATGCGTTCCCAAATGCACACTTCGACTACAACTCTTGCAGGAGCACCATGACTGCATTGCCGCAGGTCATCCCGGCAGGGACAGAACTTATTTCCTGCTTGCTCGTCACTTCTATCGGCCGCGCATGGGGTTGGATGTTAAGAAATTTGTTAAATCGTGTGATGTCTGTCAGCGCGCTAAGGGTGCTCAATTAAGGTCTGGGCTTCTCCAGTCACTTCCTGTGCCCGAGCAACCCTGGGACCATATTACCATGGACTTCATCATGGGTTTACCCAAGTCACCCGAAGGTCAAGATGCAATTTACACATTTGTAGATAGACTCACAAAATGTGTTCACCTAGTACCCACAACGGCAACCATAGATGCCGAAGGCAGTGCCAATTTGTATATTCAGCATGTTTTTCGTCTTCACGGTCTTAGCTCTTCTATAGTGTTTGACCGTGACCCACGATTTACGGCCCAGTTCTTCCAGGAAGTGTTTCGTTTGCTCGGTACTAAGTTGTCATTTTCCACGGCTAATCACCCTCAAACAGATGGACAGACAGAGCGAATGAACAGATTAATTGCCGATATTCTCAGGTGTTTTGTTAACCACAAGCAAGATAATTGGGCCGCACTATTACCCATATGTGAGTATGCCATCAACAATTCCCAGCAAGCATCCACTGGTAATTCTCCCTTTTTCTTGAATTATGGTTTTAACCCGAAGGTGCCCGCAGACTTCATTCTGGGAACGGGAGCGCGGAGAACTAGGCCAGACTGGATCCAAGCCAGATCTGATGCGCTTAAGAAAGCGCAGGATAGTATTGTCGCGGCGCAAGCCCGCCAGGCCCTGTATGCCGACAGGGGTAGGAGTCCTAGCCGTCTCAAGGTGGGAGACCTGGCCCTGGTCTATAGAGACTTTCTGATATCACCGGAGGCCCGACAACAGCCATCGAGGAAGCTACAACCAAAATGGTTTGGGCCGTTCCGCGTCGTTCGGGAGGTGGGCTCGAACGCCTACGAATTGGAGCTGCCGTCCGTTTTCCGCTGTCATCCTGTATTTAACGTCACTGCCCTGCGACACTACGAACAGAACACCATTCCCAACAGACGCCAGCCAGTGCCCCCTCCGTTTATGGATCTGGACGGAAACACCCGCTATATGGTGGAGGCCATCCTGAAGCACAGAGATGACCGGGGTGAGCGCCAGTACTTGGTGCTTAGGAAGGGTTACCCCGTTGGCGAGGCAACATGGGAGCCCATTAGTAACTTGGTTGACGAGTCAGGTAAAAACATTGTCCAGCTGCGGAACTATCTATCTAGTCTACGCAAGTGATAGCATGGTCTGCAGCTCCTCCATGTTGTGGTTATTTGCGTTCAGTTCCTGACAATATTGAGGTTTTTTTAGTTACACAGGCTTCCGGTCCTGACAATTGGGTATTCTGTTGCTCCTTGCCACCTGCTGCATTGCTACACTATCATGATATTACTGTATTCCATGCTCTTGGGTTCCGTGATTAACAATTGGTTAAAGCCACGGAGCTGTCCGTTGGGGAGGGGATGGTGTAACAGTTTTACACCTACTTTCACCACTCACACCTTATCACCTTGTGTCACACCTACTCTCATATATATAACCAGTATATTGAGTAATAAACGCTCTCTTCTTCCTTCGCTCAATGAAGAACTATTACAGTCCCAGTAGAATGATCTTACCGGCTATACGTTTCGGTCACCGAGAGTTAAATATTGAGTTCCAGTATCATTATCTGTCCTATTGGACGAGTGCCTTGCATACTGTGTGGTGTCAGCTGTATCCCAGTAAAAATTGTCTTACTGGAGGAGTTCATTCTCCACTGTGCGAAGTCAAATTAGGCCCACTATACCAGTCTTATTGGACAGGTGTTCCGTGCACTTTGCAAAGTCAGATCAGACCTAACTTACTGGCTTATTGCATGAGCTTTGTGTGTTCTGTGTGAGGCCTATTGAAGCCTGGCGGCAGTGTGCGAATACTACTGGATTAGTTCCAACAATTTTATGCTGTGAATTCAATCATGCCCACCCTATCGGTTTTCACTTGTCCCGAGTCTGGTTTTGGCACAACCCTGTACATGATTCTTGCATCCAGATGACTTACTCTGCTGTTCTGTGTGCTTTTTCTGCTTGTTCTTTCTCCTTTCTCTTCTCTATTCCCTGCTTTAGAGTACTTCAGGAGTTAGCTATGGGAGGCCTGATGATTCTGTTCAGCCCAAACTGAACTGATATATCTGCTATCTGTGATCTTTATAGTCGCCACTTTCTGTTCAGTCAGGTCTCACAATTCAGATGCCTTGTTCATGTGGGAGAACTGGAGCTATCTAGTCTCTCTATCACCCCTCTTCGCCCAACACAACACACCAGTGCAAACGGCAGCCTCTTGGTGGAAATGTATTAATCACGAAAAATTCAAGCAGGAAAAGGAGAGAGAACAAGAAAAAAAAACAACAAGAACACAAAATCACGAGCACTTCAGCCAGGAAAAGACACGTCTAACATGGCGTCCAACATGGCGGCAGAGCAACCGATAGGGGCCCGTCGTGGCTGAAGCTGCTTTTGCAGCGACAGCCAACACGGCCACCATTGAGTGCAGAAAATAGATCTGAAAACGAAGTCGAGCAAACAGCAACTCGAACGAAGCAAAGAAAACAACAAGACCAGCTACGCGACTACGCGCAGCAAGAAAAGGCATAGCGATGACAACATTAGCCACGCGTGAACACAGAGTCTAGCATGCGCATGCAGCCTTGCAGGCGCTGGCGAAATAAATGATGAAGTCTAGACAAAAATAAATAACACAACGATCGACGAGCGATCGTTGCAGGAAAACAATTACAATTCAAATATACTACTTCAAGGAAAGATGAGAAGTGAAACGACTAGCACTAGAAGAAATAGAATAGAATATAGAACAAGGACAATGGAAGCGGACTACGGATGAAGCTACAATGAGGTAAGAGTAATGACACACTGATGACAGATGTCACCACAACAAATACATAATCGTAATGTTTGTCTACACACACATTTTATCGTCACACTACACACATTGTCATATTGTCACACTCATGTGCAGTGCGTGGACGTATCACTATCACCTACCTGTTATGCGGCCAGCACTGTGTTATAGATTGATCTATTATTAATATTTGTCGTACAATCTACGATCTACGTTCTACTACGTCTCTCGGTCTTTTGTTTGAAGTTTTATTTTACATCGCAAACCAAACGGGCATTGATGCCCAATATTATGATGGCGATAAAAATAAAAGTATGGCTCGATAAAGTTGCACTTGAAAAAAATGAGAAAACAGTCAATAGGAAGTATTTGTACCGGTAATTACAAGTCAAGTAAGTACGAACGAAGTTCTACGTTCCTTTTGATGCATGCATGACGAAGAGTGACGATGTCTTATCGTATGATGAATCAGTCTTCTTCTGCATTACGTCTGCATGACTGACGTGTGTTTTACTTTGGTACGAGCTGACGAGTCCTATAATACTGTCGTGTCATGGCGCCATTAGTGCCACGACAGCACTGACGTGTCTCTGCTGCTTATCTCTCCATGATTGCCTTTTACATGTTCACTTCTATAATTATCCTAGAACAAACCAGATGGTGTTTCCTGTTGTGGTATACGCGAGTTGCATGGACTGAATCTTGCATACGTACGTTTTAACAATTGGCGACGAAGATGAGCGTTTGTAGTAACCTGAGCGGAGCCCACAAGCTTCCAGTTTTCGAATACCGGGGCAGGTCAGCAGAAGTGTCCTCTCGCTGGAAGAAATGGTTACGAAGTTTTACTTACATGGCTGTAGGCGAAGGGATTACGGATCACAAACGGTTGAAAAACTTATTGCTGCATACTGCCGGAACACAGGTTCAGGTCTTATTAATTTTGAAGACCTCCAAGATCCGCAGGCGGCGGCTCTGCCTGCGGATGACAACGAGCACTAGTAACAGGTTACGTTACGGAAACTGAACGAACACTTTTTCAGCTCCGTAGTGTTTGACAGCCCAGCCGGAAACAGGCCGGTCTGGAAGTAGGTCTGTAGTATTAGTGGCAATGTAGGGTAGCATAGTGTAGTAGGGTAGGGTAGTGTAGGGGTGTAGGAAAGTGAAGCAGTCAGGGAGAACTTCTCCGCCTAGGGCGAGCTCGCAGGAGAGCCTGCGATGAAACTTCTCTGCTACCTCCCGGGTATAGAGCAGACTCTGCTCAGCGTGCTGCAGACCCTGACTTTTCATGTCAGCGAGTCGAGGGATCGTGAGGCGCGTCTCCATCAGCGTGTGCACGACCTATCCGCGCAGCTCCTAGGCCTCCTTGAGGAATTTTGTTCCCTGCAGAAATCCGCCATTGTTCCCGACCAGGTCCCTGCACGATCTCCTCAGCACCAAACCCAAGGCGACAAATCTCGTACCCGTACGAAACCTCCCTAGCTTGACCCAGCAGCAAGCCAGCTTGACCCAGCCGATGCAGATGATGGACAACAGTTAGGGCAGGCCGACGTGACCTCTGGCTCTGTACAGCACGAAACCCGTACCCGTACGGACGACCCCGGCTTGAGCGATCCTGAGCCTGTGCAATCAAACTGCGAGAAGAGCCAACCTATCCTGGCCGTCATCAAGGATCATGCTCTTCCCGCCCCAGCCAGAGTTCACAACCCTCATCCATGCCAACTTTCCAAATCCAATTGACATAGTGTCTTCTCACAAACACCTTGGCATTGTGATTGACTCTGCACTCTCTTGGGTACCCCACATCGAATATATCTGCAAAAGATCAAGTAAATCCTTAGGAATTCTCTACCCCCACTGCTCCTACCTCCCACTTTCTTGTAAGCTTCATTTTTATTTAGCCTACCTTCGCCCAATATTTGATTATGCCGATATGTCTTGGGTTGGATTATCCTCTTCCGCTGCTGCAAAGCTTGAAATACACCACAAGAAAATACTTAAAAGTAAGATGTCAGCATCCCGTCTACAGCGCTGGGCCGTGATTCTCGCTGAGTACGACTACATCATTGAGCATATTCCAGGCAAAGAAAATGTGCTAGCAGATGGTCTGTCTCGTCTGCCTTCACCATTGTCTGCTGCTGAAATGTCTGCAATTGTTAGTGCAGTCAGCAGTCATGCATTTGACCCCTGCGAGCTTATGCCTCTACAGAGTTCGGAAGTCGCCAACGCTAGCAAATACGATTCTGACATTTCGTTAGTGATGTCCTACACGCTGCATGGTTGGCCTGCTACAGTTCCCGACAGGTTAGTGTCGTATAGCAGCATCCGGAATGACCTCAGTATTGAGCATGGTCGTTTGTTGTGGGGTTCCCGCGTCATTATTCCAGTTCAGTTTAGACGCCACTTATTAGAGGAACTGCATTCTTCACATGTCGGCGTGGCTCGATTGAAGAGTGTGGCGCGAAGCATTTTGTGGTGATCAGGCTTAGATGCCCATATCGAACGATGAGCCGCCGATACCTGCCTGTGTCAGGAAAGCTCTAATCTGCCCCGCATTGACTCTGTCCACCATTGGGCATACCCCAATGCTGCATTTGAGCGTGTGCAACTTGATTTTGCCGAGTTCGAGTTGCAACAGTTTCTGGTCATAGTTGATGCATTCTCTAAGTGGATAGACGTATACGAGCTTGGTTCGTCTGCTACCACCACTAAAACAGTGGACTTTTTTGGACCTTTTGCCACGGTTCATAGGTACATTTGGTATTCCTAGAGTGCTAGTATCTGATAGCGGTCCACAATTTGCCTCTGGCGAGTTTGCTGCTTTCTGTGCCCAGAATGGTATTAAGCATCATCGTACACCGCCCTATCATCCCGCCAGCAATGGACAGTGTGAGCGGATGGTACAGGAACTAAAGAATGCTTTGCGAGCAAGACCTCACCAGTGTGGGTGTACAATGCTCGTCCTGGTTCTAAGCCGAAATGGCTAGAAGGTTTGATTTGTAAACGGCTTAGTACGATGACCTATTCTGTGATGGTAGGAGGAGTCGTCCGAAAAGTGCACATTGATGATTTTGAAGTCAAGAACAGCTGAGTCTGCTAGTTAATCGGCCGAGTCCGATGCCATTCCAACAGTGTCTGCGCCGAGTGTTACTCCTACAGTCGCTACAGCAACTCCAACTCCTGATTTACCAGCTTGACTGCCGGCTCAGTCGTCCACTGTCATTGATACAGCAGCTACTGCTATTCCTAGTACGCCTACTACTGCTACGCCTAGTATGTCTACTGCTGCGGCTACTCCTGTTAGTATGTCTGATAAAGTTCTAGTCGCTACTCCTGTTAGTATGCCTGATGTGTCAGTGCCTGTTTCGTCAACTCCAGTGTCACCGCGCTATCCGTAAAGAGTGCGCCGTGCCCCTGATCGCTTAAATATGTGAGTATTGAGTGACTATCTTAGCATTAGTCATAAGTGACTCGCCTAGCAACTCTGACATTGCCATAGTGTGTCCTATTCCACTATTTTGTCTTTAATAGCATAGTATTGTATCATAGTTAATCGCATATAAGGACTTGCTCTTGTATAGAGTTTGCTTTGATGCATTTTGATTACATATAATGCATTATTGCTCTTCCTACTTCACTACTTCTTTAAGGAAAGAGGAATGTTATAGATTGATCTATGATTGATATTTGTCGTACGATCTACGATCTACGTTCTACTACGTCTCTCGTTCTACGTTCCTTTTGATGCATGCATGACGAAGAGTGATGATGTCTTACCGTATGATGAATCTGTCGTGATTACATCACGAAGTTGTACATAATATCACGTGTATGTTTGTGTGACGTTATCGTCCACGTAGCATTAGCCCTTTTGTTTGTTTTGATGGCTTTATGGTTTTATCTAGCTTCTTGATGATCAGAGATTAGAGTAAGTCATGTAGTACTGAATGAGAATTAATCCCAGTCCTTATGAAGTTAGTTATGTTGTGGAACTAAGAGAGTCTAGACTCTAGTCACAACAGAAATTGGTGCCGAAACCATGTCCGAGTATTCAGGGAGTCTCCGAGTTTTAGCAAATAAAATTAGTGCATTGTATTCTACTGTCCACGATGACGATACGAAGTGCCAACGTTTAGTTTCAGAAAGTTGTCCATCTGACGACGCAGACCAGTGGGTCGGGATTCGGACCCAGTTTTGTGAACAGCATAGAGATGCCCTCACGAAGTTGGATGCTGACCTAGATAAGTACGGCGCTGCGTTATACGATTTCGTGGCTAGTGGAGCAACTCAAAAAAAGAAAAAGAAAGAAGATGAAGAAGAGTATGAAAATATGGCCAGTACGTTACCGTCGTACTTCAAAAATCTGTCCCTGCTGAGTGCTCAAGGCAAAAGAGCCACGGCCAGCGCCAGTGCCCAGTACCAGCAGTCAAGCACCTGGAATTGACGTCCAGCAGCTGCTGACAATGCACACCGCAACTCAGCAACAAACACAGCAGTTGCTGTCAGCCGTTGGGAAGCACACCAGCACGGTTGGCCAGCTGGCGGCCATCTCGGCACAGCCTGCACAGAGTGCTCATGGATCTGTGAAATTGCCCGTGCTCACAATCAGGAAGTTTGATGGTGACATACTTCATTTCACTGAGTTCATTGACATGTTTCAATCTGCGATCGGTACAAATCAAAGCCTGTCTGCCGTACAGAAACTGTCGTATTTGAGAAGTCATTTGACAGGCATGGCCCTGGATGTTAATGCCGGTATTTCCACCACCGATTCAAATTACCCCGTGGCGTTAGGATTATTGAAGGATCGCTTTTGGCAAGAAAGATGCCATCATCGCAGCCCGATACCGCGCAATTACCGAAATGCCAGCGCCATCAAATAAACCTCACATGTTGCGGAGATTTTACAACGAGGTGGAGGCTAATTTGCGCTGTTTGCAAGCGGAAGGTCAAAGTGTGCAACAGGAACTGCTGATTCCTGTCATCACTTCCAAGTTACCAAAGTGCGTCATCGTACAACTTGAGACACAGAAACCCCACAGTCAGAGTTGGACTGTTGATGAGCTGCGGAAACAGCTGGGAATCTACCTGGAGGTCCGTGAATCGGCCGAGCGACTGGCAGGAGACACAGCCAGCAAACCAGAGAGCACTCTGCCACGACCACCGCCTGTCTCCGCACAGCCTCATGCTGCCTACTCCCAACCTCCGGCCACGGCAGCCACGTTAGTTAGCTCTGTGCGGCGCGCCACTCCGAGATGCTTCTTCTGCAAGTTGCAACACTTTTCGGACACCTGCCCAACGTTCAACACGGTTTCTACCAGACAGCAGCAGCTACAAGACCACTGCTTTGTATGCTTACGGAAGGGACATTGGGCAAAGGACTGTACTGCTAGAAGACCCTGCTATCACTGCAATCTGTTGACCCATCACCGTGCCCTGTGCCCTCAGAAATTTGGCTCATCACCAGTGTCAGCTGCCGCAAGTACCTTCTATCCTACTCAGCAGCAGCAAGGGCCACAGAAACATACTACCGCTACGGTGCACGTCCAGTCCAAAGGTGTGAATCTCCCAACCGCCATCGCAACTGTCGCTGGGCAAGGCAACATCTCAGACTGCCGACTGTTGTTTGACACCGGCTCAACTCGCACATTTATTCATGAATCGTTAGCTGCCTTTGTCAACGCAGCTGTTGTCGGTGAAGACGTGTTGTCCATCGCTAGTTTTGGATCTGCGTCCCGGCGAACGGTCACCCTGCCGAGAGTGGAGTTTTCCCTCCTATTTTGAGATGGATCAGCCTTGCCCGTAACCGCCAATGTTATGCCGTGGATTTGTTGTCCTGTTGTCAAATCCCCAATCGACATCGACCAGTACCCTGAAGTCAAGAACATCCAACTAGCTGACACCATTGTCACCAAGCGTGAGGAGGTAGAAATTGACCTCCTTATCGGCACGGATTTCTACTTCTCCATCATGGGTAACGGTCACATCCAACTCAACAATGGCCTGGTCTTGCTGAACTCCAAATTGAGATTTGTCCCAGCAGGCCCTACTGACACAGAGACAGATGACACTGCGGACCACATAATGCTCACAGATGCTACCACCTTGCCAGACCCAGTGTTTGATCTCCAACGTTTCTGGCGACTTGAAGATATTGGTATCACCGATGACATCAGTGATCCGCAGACAGCGGACGACATTGCCCTGGAACACTTTCGCAGCTCCTTGCAACTGATCAACGGCCGATATATGGTATCTTGGCCATGGAAAGATAGCCATACTCCACACCCTAATCTACCAGAGAACTACGAGCTCGCCTTCGGCCGTCTCAAATCCTTAGTCAAACGACTCCAGCAGACACCACAAGTGCTAGAGAAGTATCATTGTACCATCACAGAGCAGTTAGCCAATGGCATTAACGAGGAAGTGAACCTTGATCACCAGGATAGGCCGATTCACTACATCCCCCACCACTGTGTTGTTCGCCTCAGCAGTACCACAACAAAAGTTCGTGTGGTATATGATGCTTCCGCCAGAACTCGCGCAGAACACAACAGCCTGAACGACTGCCTGCGCCGAGGTCCCATACTTCTGCCGGATCTGTGTGGTATCCTGGTGAGATTTCGGCTACACCCCATTGGCATTGTCAGCGATGTTGAGAAGGCCTTCCTTCAGCTAGGTCTATCTATGACAGATCGCAATGTAACACAGTTCCTATGGCTTCGCGATCCTACAAAACCCGTCACCAAAGCCAACCTAGTGATCTACCGCTTTTGCCGAGTTCCATTTGGCATTGTCGCTAGCCCGTTTCTTCTCGCCGCCACAGTCGACCACCATCTCCAACAGCAACAGACAGGGACATGCGATGATGTACGTCGCAGTATCTATGTTGACAACGTTGTCACCGGGCAGAGCAGCGTCCAGGATGCTACTGCATACTACAGAGAGGCAAAGGACGCCTTTGCCAGTGCCACCATGAACTGGCGTGAATGGGGTACCAACGATCCTGACTTCAGAGATGCTCTAGCTCCTGAAGACAAGTCTAGCTGTGATGTAATGAAGGTACTGGGTATGTCATGGGATACCAATCGCGATACTCTGTCGACGGCAAAGTCAACCACAAACCAGTACTCCGTCATTACCAAAAGAGATGTCCTCCGCAGCATAGCCCAATTCTATGATCCGATGGGCCTGTTCTCCCCGGTCATCATGCGTGCAAAGATCCTAGTACAGAGTATATGGAAGCTGTACATGTAGACTGGGACTCTCCGCTGCCTGACGCTCTCGTTCATGAATGGAAGGATATCCTGTCCGATCTGTCCTGCGCAAGTGACGTTGCCATTCCTCGCTTCATTGGACCAAAAATCCACGTCGACAAGGTCACTTATGAACTCCACGTCTTCTGTGATGCGTCTCAAGATGGTTACGGTGCAGCCGCGTACCTGTGTGTGAGACAAGTTGACGGTGCCTATTCGTCAGTTGACCTGATCTACAGCCGAACACGAGTCTCGCCCATCAAGGCTACAAGTATACCACGTCTAGAGCTCCTAGCAGCACTCATCGGCGCCAGGATCATCAAATTTCTGAAGAAAGAGCTTCTGGGCGCAGTTCACATCTCAGCTACTCACCTGTGGTCTGCCTCACAGTGCGTGCTTGGCTGGATTAAGAATACTGAGAAATCGTACCCTGTCCTCATCGCCAATCGGTTGAAGGAAATCCGTGTAGACCAGAGTGTGTGCTTCAACTATATCCGTACAGCCGACAACCCAGCCGACCTACCATCCCGTGGAGCATCGCTAGCCACACTGACAGACAGTACAGCTTGGTGGTGTGGTCCAGAATGGCTTCGAGATCCTCCTGTACACTGGCCCAAGGACGTCATCGATGCTCCTTCCACAGTACTATTCGCGGCGGAGGGTCCTGCGGAAACCGAGACCAGCAGCAAGCAATCACCGCTGAGTATAGATGAGAGCAAGTATACTTCGTTTGAGAAGCTAGCCCGTGTAACAGCATACGGTATCAAGTTTGTCAAGAGATGCCGTCAACAGACCACATGCGGCACTCATTTGTCTGCTGCAGAAATCGACAACGCCAAACATCTGTGGATTCAACATGTTCAAGCAACACACTATACACCGGAGATTGAGGCTATCAAAAGCAACGCCAAGAACAAGCTGGTCCAAAACCTTGCGCTCTTTCTAGATGAACATAACCTCATCCGCTGCAAGGGTCGATTGGAGAATTCATCCCTACCATACTCAGCGAAGTATCCCATCCTTCTACCTCGTTCACATCCAGTAACCACAGCTATCATCAATGACTGTCACCGCATGATGCTGCACAGTGGAACTAACCATACCCTATCGCGAGTCAGGTATGACTATTGGGTCCCCAGAGGACGACAAACCGTCAAGACTGTACTCAAGAAATGTGGTGTATGCAAGAGGTTCAATGGTCGGCCGTACTCGCTACCGAAAATGGCACCCTACCCTCCAGAGCGCGTAGCTGAGTCTAAACCATTCACACACGTCGGCGTCGACTACTTTGGCCCAATGACAGTCAGAGAACATGGACTCATCCACAAGGTATGGGTGTGCCTATTTACGTGCATGGTCACACGTGTAACAGTTTTCCCCTGTTCTCTATAACTTTACACTCCCTCGCACCTCGTGCGTCTTACGCCTGTCTATTAGCACCTTCATTGGCGCCATTGCCACATGTATACTATCACATTTTGCATATAACTGGTCGAGGCACGCTCAACCAGGCCTCTTACTTTTCAAGTTTGATTAAACCTGTTACACTGGTAGCAGAGGATGGTTACTACTCTGCTTTTGGCAGGTGTTCTGGTCGCTCTGCTTACGCTCCTCGTACTCGTCGTTCGGCTGATAAACGATATCAAGACCGCTCAGCGCGTTAGCCAAGGACACCGAACGATACATCCGAACTCGGAACCGTGGGAGCCAACACCCCGCCTTACGAAAGAGCCGCCTGTGTTTGGAGGAGATTCCGCTACATTCAAAGAATGGACGTTTGCAATGGACATGGCCCTACGGTCGTTGGCACTCCCAAATGCGGCACAGAGGGTCGACTACGCGGCAGGATGTTTGACTGGAAACGCTCGTCTTTGGTTGATAGCGGCATTGGAAGCTAACCAAGTGTTTTCCGACTGGCCTGCTCTGAAAGCGGCACTTGGCGATGTGTACGGACCACGGCACAACGAGGAAACATCGCGTATGGGACTAATTTCCGCAGCGCAGCGCGGGTCGCTGGACGCATACATTGCTGCTTTCACTCGCCTCAGCCTGCAAGTGCCGGAAATCGACCACCACACCAGAGCGCTGCTGTTCGTCAGGGGTCTAGTGCCGCACATCCAGCGACAGGTCATGCGTGAGCATCCACGTACCCTGGAGCAAGCTGTCATGGCAGCAAACACCGTGGAGCAGTCGTCAGGGCCACCGGCGTCGGGGCCACCAGCCAGTAGAGAGTCGCGTTCCGTGCCCAGCTTCCGTGGTCAGGGCCTCCGCAAGCTGACGGACCAAGAGCGTGTCCAACTGCGAGCAATGGGACACTGCTTTGCTTGCAGGAAGCCAGGCCACCTCGCTAAAGACTGTACTGAGGGTGGACAGCGCTACCCAAACGCTGGTCGCCAGTAAGAAAGGGGGTGCGCTTACTGGCGACGACCCAAGCGCCCACGCCGGTACCAGTCGCTAACCGGTTCGGAGCTCTGGAGGTTGAAGACGTTGCTCTCCAGGAACCTACGGAGCCGGAGACACCCATAGCTGTAGGAAATTGTCCCGTTGCAGAAAGGTGTCATGTCAGCAACGTCAGCGTCGGCAATGAACCTGAACACGACCTACTGCGCATACAGGGAAAGATCGGCGGTCGCCGTGCAGTGATGCTGATAGATTCCGGTTCGACGCATGACTTCATTGCAGACAGTTTTGTTCGAAAGCATCATCTTGACACGGATGCAAGCTCAGCAGTGCTGAGCGTAACATTGGCGGACGGCTCGACCAGCGAGGTCCCGCAGATTTCCACACGCACGCTAAGGGTGACAGTCGGGGGCTTCAGTGAGGAACAGCACTTTACTGTGTATCCCCTGACTCGCTACGACGCTATTCTTGGCAAGCCGTGGCTTACAAGGAACAACCCCAGCATCAACTTCCGTACGAACGAAGTTCAGTTGGACGGTGAGCCCTTTGTTGCCAAATTGCCTTCAGCTAACCCGCCGACAGCCGACCGGCCATCTGTGGAAAGCATGTTTATCAGTGGCCGACAAGCTCGTCATGCCCTGAGGAGTGGAGCCGAGGGGTTTCTTGCATGGGTCACTGCTGCAAACGAGGAGAATCGTTCCGGGCCACAACTCCAGGAATCAGAGCAACAAGACATCCAGAACCTGCTCAAGAGGTACCAGGATTTATTTCCAGACGAGCTGCCGAATGAGCTTCCACCGAAGAGACCAGTCGACCATGAAATCCAGATAGAAGATGGAGCCAGACCACCGTCTCGACCCGCCTACCGCCTGCCGAAACCAGAGATGGACGAGCTCCAGTCACAGCTATCAGAATTACTTGAGAAGGGATTCATTGAGCCAAGTAAGTCGCCATACGGTGCACCTGTGTTTTTTGTGAAAAAGTCGGATGGTACTCTGAGAATGGTGTGCGATTGGCGAGAATTGAATAGAATTACGATCAAAAACAAAGCTTGTCTTCCTAATATTGATGACTTATTCGACACGATCCAGGGCAGTGCATATTTCTCCAATGTGATCGTGATCCAAGATTTACGGCAGCATTTTTTCAGGAATTGTTTGATCGCTTAGGAACGAAACTAGCATTTAGTACTGCCAATCACCCTCAGACAGATGGCCTAACTGAACGAGTAAACAGAATAGTAGAGGATGTGCTGAGGGCTTTTGTAAATCATAAACAAGATAACTGGGATATGCTCCTACCTCTCTGTGAGTTTTCTATCAACAGCGCTACTCAATCATCTACAGGAAACACACCGTTCTTCTTAAATTACGGTCTAAATCCCAGAGCGCCACCCGACTTCCTCAACCCTATTCAGGGAGGCAGAGATTCAGCTGATTGGTTGCAAGCAAGACAAGACGCGGTCAAGATCTCACAAGATGCGCTAGTGGCAGCTCAAGCTCGTCAGGCCTTCTATGCAGATCGGACAAGGGTCGAGGGAAAGCTGAAGGTGGGAGATTTGGTAATGGTCTACCGGGATTTCCTCCTGACTCCTGAAGCTCGGGACCGACCATCCCATAAATTACGCCCCAAGTGGTTTGGCCCCTTTCCTATAACCCATGTGGTCGGCCCGAATGCCTACAAGCTCAAGTTGCCTCATACCAGCCGCTGTCACCCGGTATTTAATGTGTCGGCACTCCGTGCCTACGAGAAGAACGCTATTCCTAATAGGAGACAGCCTACGCCTCCGCCTATCACGGACCTTGATGGTCATGCCCGCTATGTGGTGGAGAACATTCTCAGTCACCGCCGTCGGCAGAATCAGCTTCAGTACCTAGTCAAGTGGCAAGGCTACTCTGATGCCACTTGGGAGCCTGAACATTATTTGTTGGATGAATCTGGTAATGACATTGTTCCACTTCAGAAGTACAAAACCTTGGCTTCTGCCCGCTGAGTTTTGCAGTTGAACTTCTAGTTTCACCTTACACATTTGTTGAGCTTATTACACTTTATTTGCATGGAGTTTCAGTCGTCTTATTGTGTTACTTCAGTGCTAAGCCTTTTTTCGTCTCGCACGTGTTTGCGCTTATTGTACTCTATTCCACTTGAGCATTTGGGTTATAAGCTCCTTCCTCTCCATAGGAGGGGGATGATGTAACAGTTTTCCCCTGTTCTCTATAACTTTACACTCCCTCGCACCTCGTGCGTCTTACGCCTGTCTATTAGCACCTTCATTGGCGCCATTGCCACATGTATACTATCACATTTTGCATATAACTGGTCGAGGCACGCTCAACCAGGCCTCTTACTTTTCAAGTTTGATTAAACCTGTTACAACACGTGCCATCCACCTCGAGCTTGTTGCTGACATGACCACAGAACAGTTCATGATGGCATTGCGCAGATTTGTGGCAAGAAGAGGAGTACCGCGGAAGATCTTCTCTGACAACGCTCAGCAATTCCTGCTTTCGAAATCGACTCTACAGCTTGCTTGGGAAGCCATTGTGAAGCTGCTTCCCATGGAATCGAATGGATTTGCATTGTGCAACTCTCCCCATGGATGGGGGGTTCTATGAACGGTTGATTGGAATCGTGAAGAAAGCCCTCCGTAAGTCTATTGGCAGACTAGTTCTCGAAACAACGGAGCTGTCAACCATTCTCGTCGAAGTTGAAGCAGTAGTAAATTCACGACCGCTGGTGTACGTAAGCGATGAGATCTATACGGTCTTGACACCTGCCCACTTCTTATCATTATCAGCCGAAATCAGTCTACCCCAAGGGCATGTAGAAGAGGACCCTGATTTCGCCCCAACAATGTCGTCAGCGGAACTGCTACTTTCTACGTGGAAGAAAGGTCAGAAGCGATTGAATGAGTTTTGGAACTGTTGGAGATCTGAATACCTAACCAGTCTACGAGAACGGCAACAATCGCAGTTGAAACAGGTTGCTCATTCTACCGTGAAGCCAAGGATTGGACATGTGTGCCTCATCAAGGACGACGCGCCCAGAGGTATGTGGAAACTGGGTATCATCAGCGAACTTCACGCTAGTCGTGATGGAGAAACGCGTTCCGCCACTGTGAGGACGCCCAATAACAAGCTCCTTCGAGTTTTCTTTTCCTCTGCCAACTTGCTCTCCCACTCACTACTTTGGCACTAGGGTGTAGTATGGGCTCCATGACTTATGTGTCTTTGCTCTTCAGTACCTTCGCAATTTGGTTCACAAGATATGTCACATCATTAGCGTAGCCTGTCAGGAGACATGCGTCTGTGGGGACTGCCCTAGTTAACATTAACAATACCCAAATAATAATAATCACCTAAATACGCGGGTCTTATGCGCTATTATAATCTTTCTCCCTTTGGTCACCAGGTCTTTTGTGATTGATCTCTCCACCTGTGTGTGGGAATGTCGTGATTACATCACGAAGTTGTACATAATATCACGTGTATGTTTGTGTGACGTTATCGTCCACGTAGCATTAGCCCTTTTGTTTGTTTTGATGGCTTTATGGTTTTACCTAGCTTCTTGATGATCAGAGATTAGGGTAAAACTGGAGTTTGGGTACTTGTGTATCTACTGAAAAAGGATGAGCTACTTCTGGACAGCCGGGCATCCGCTGGCCTGTCAAACTGCACGGATAAGCCCTGTGACCATTGATTTGACTGTCTCGGCCAGCACTCTATGTGCTACGGTATCTGTGCACCGTATGTGCCGGATACCGTATGCATATGGAGATTCCATACATGTACGCCTGAGCCATCTGGCTGGATTTAACGGCCGTTAATTTCGCCAGGTTTACTTTGAATTTTGGCATTTTATATTATTTTTTCGGATTTATTTCCAAATTTGAATTTGAATTTGAATTTCATGTTTACTCAATCTTCGGACAGCATGCTGTTTATAAAGTCGTGTTCGCTCATTATCCACATGTCCTTTGCGTCTCTGTGTTTTTCACTGTTTTTATTTGACATTATCTTTCTTTACGGAGCTGTTGTTGCTGTTCATTTTGCTACTCTTTCTTTTCCCTCCCCTTATTTTTATTTATCGCCTTGGTTGGCAATCACCCACTCTCTTAACATTGGCCGGTGTTTCCACCGAGTCTTGAGATGTTGTAATAAACATTTATATTTATCACTCTTCTATATCGACCTCCACTAATTCTCGTGATCCTTGACTGGTCCTATATTACCCATATCGCCGTAATATCGACCGCTTTTATCGACCGCTTATATCGACCACTTAGGCATTGTTATCTTTCGACTTTGGAGGGACTTAGAAAATTTCTCTCCACTTCAAAAAGAAAATTTGAAAGAAAGAAGACAAAGGAAGAGAACAAGCAGGATTTGAACCCACAACAGTATGAATCTCAAGCAACCCCTTATACCACCCAGCCACTGTGCTGCAGATGCTGAACCCTGTTTGTTGTTCTTACAGTCTTGTACCCAAAATAGGCAACATCCTGTGTACACTATAGTACAAATGCTATACTTAAAAGGTTAAAATAGCTCCTAAAGGTTCAAATTCTGGGGTGATGGCAAAGGAATCGTGATAAATAGGATATTGACCTCGACTTCGGTCTATATGGGAAATATAGGCCGAGTAAAAGACCTCGGCGGACCTCGGTCTTTTACTCGGCCTATATTTCCCATATAGACCTCGTCTTGGTCAATATCCTATACATATAAAAAAAATATTAACTGGTTTGAGGGAAAGAGACAAACGGGAAAAGTCTGAAGAAAAAATTGACTGTTACCACCAGGACTCGAACGAGGGACCTTCGCTTGTAGCCAGCGATGCTCTAACCACTGAGCTATGGTGTAGTCGTCATCCCAGCAGAGGCCGTTCAACATTTTCTTCAGACTTCGTAACTCACACTTCCTGTGAATCCACACAGGCGGGTGGGACGCAGCCCTCAAATTATATATTCGCCGGAAGTGGTCAAGTGGTCACCCGATGCATGGTCACATGCACAGAGATTTTCCTCCAAAATAAATTTGCTGGATATTTTTTAATTGCTAGAATACTTGACGTATGGCTATGCACTAGGCCTCGACCAAATATGCTTGCGCATATTTCCGCATATTTTGTGACACAGTTCATATATGGCATATTGAGTGACAAAGGGAATATTGGAATGAAGCTAGCATATAATTCAAATATTCAGAAGAAAATGAGGAAAAATCATTAATATTGTACATACATCTACATCTACTGTTCTTTCAATCAAATGAACCCCTCGATAGGCACATTGCCTTTGGGTCATTTCATAATAATAATAATAATTATGGACAAAATGCGTTCAGAAATGTCTTTTATGGATGAATTTGGAATGGTTGAGGCGTTTGCTACATTCCCCCATGGATGAACATTATCATTACGGTTGCTGGACACACTCCAGCCATACTATTCCGCATGTGTTTTGATTTGCACCATAAGCATGATAGCCGTGAAGCCAATGAATATTCCAAGGTTGTAATTTTACTGAAATGATCTACACTTTCTGCTTATGTCGAGCATATTTTGGCATATTTTGGCATATCTTTTGCATATCTTGCTTAGCCTTTGGCATATTATGGACGTTTTCCCTGATATGCGACGAGCATAATATGCCAATGAATATTCCAAGGTTGTAATTTTACTGAAATGATCTACACTTTCTGCTTATGTCGAGCATATTTTGGCATATTTTGGCATAACTTTTTGCATATCTTGCTAAGTCTTTGGCATATTATGGACGTTTTCCGTGATATTCGACGAGCATAATAATATGCTCTTTTTTTAGCATATTTGGTCGAGGCCTACTATGCACCGTATGAGGAAACCCCTGCGGCCTGACTAAGGGAGTCGTAAAATACCCAGTATTTTACGACTCTCTGGCCTGACTCATGGAATCTCCATATCTATACCGTATACATGTACAGTCATGTTGTTGGTTTAACAATGAAACAAACAAACCAACAACAATAATTCAACATGTGTCAACTAAAACAAGGTTTAGATATGTATCTAACACCTTTGTACAATCATGTACATGTACGTCCCGGATTTGGAGATTACATGATTCCGAGGGGTTCTTCAGCTCCTTATAAGAACGATTGTCGGCCCCAACAGCCTGTGCAACTTGCGTTGACTCTGAGCAGTTTCAATTGTTTCTCATTCGTTTCTCTGGATTAACCGCAAAACGGAAACACTTCAACGCTCCCTTCAGTATTGAAAATGGCCGCTCCCCGTCAATTTATTATTCCACCTGAGGAAGTATTGGATTACAACGGTATGTTCGAGAGGATAGTATTCCTTGACACCATCATCATCGAGTTCTGTCAGGGGCGTGGAATCGAGCTAGTGGCACCTTATGGCTTGATTGCTAACGTTCATGTGTGTCCAACGTGCAATCAACGCTGTACCTTTTCAGTGTATAACGGAGGCATTGATGGATATCGTTGGCGATGCCAACGTGACAGCTACGTCAAGAGCGTTCGTGTTGGCTCATTCTTCCAACGGAGCCATTTGCCTCTTGATTTATTGATGAAGATCATCGTCTTCTGGAACAAGCAAGAGCCGCAGAAGGAAATTACAAGGTGTTACAAGGTGACGGAGAAGCCACTGCTTGATTGGTATAATTTTCTTCGAGACGTGGCAGGTGAGTACCTCACCAATAACCCATACCATCTCGGAGGCTTCGATGATGAAGGCAAGCCTCGGGTGGTGGAAATTGATGAGTCGAAATACTTTCACCGGAAGTACCATCGCGGTCAATGGAGAGATGGCCACTGGGTCTTTGGTGCAATCGAAAGGGACACCGGAACTTGCATCATGCAAGTTGTTCCTGATCGCACGGCAGCAACACTGACTGCCCTAATAGCTCAGTGGCTCCTCCCCGGGACACGCATCATGTCGGATGGATGGGCTGCATATGCCAATCTCTCGACGATACATGGGGGCATCTTTCAACATGATGTTGTGATTCATGAAGCTAACTTCGTGAACCCCAATGACCGCGATGTCCATACAAACAACGTGGAGAATATGTGGATGAGAGCAAAGCGGCAGCTGAAGCGCATGTTCGGAACATCTGACACCTTATTTCCCACATACTTGGTGGAATTTATGTGGCGTGAGCGGTTCAAGGAGCACCAGGATCGGTACTTCGAATGCATGGTGCATTGCATTCGACAATCATACCCTGTGCCATCCGCTTGACCAGTGACCACATCTATTTTTCAGTTCCGCTTTCCCAAAATGTTAAAATAAATTTTTCTAGAAGAGGTGTTTGGGTGTGCTGGTGCGTGAGTTCCCACGGGAATGGATGGACATCCTTTTTGTCAAATATCCGGCGATTGGCCGAGGGAAGTTAGTTGGGAATTCCGGCCGTCGCGGGAAGAGCATGATCTTTGCTTTTAATAGATTTGTGGTTACTTTGAGATTGATGAAGAATGGTAAAACCAAGTCAGAAAGTCTTTTCTTCGCTTGTTCTCCTGAGCAATCTAAAACTTAGTGCAAGTAAAAGCAAGAATCATTGTAATCGAAAGAAGAAGAGAAAATACTTTAAAATAGCCTAATTACTTAGTTTACAGTGTACTTCAAAATACTCGCTACCTTTCCCAGGGAAAACAGCCTGAATCATGACTTGTAGGCAAAGTGTAGTATCCCTGCCCGACCAATACGGAAGTAGTATGGAACTAATACGGAGCTTTGCCTGATGTATAGTTAGTGTATCTCCGTATGTAAGCGTACGGCGTCTGCTGCATAAAAGCAGCTGCGCATTTCTGTTTTGATGAAGTAGATGAAATTTTGATAATAACGAGCTATTCAACCTCCAGGTGTGCACCGGAGAGAAAGTCAGTTATTTTGCCGTTTCTTCTTTCACTAATAATTATATCTCAGGTGTGTACCTGAAAGAAGTAGAATAAAAGTAATTCTTGTTGATTTCACCGCGCCTACCACTCGGCTACCCATTACAAAAGTTTGCCGGTAATTCTCTAAGCAAAATATCGGGAATTTTTACAGAAATAATTCCATCAATTTTGGAGTAAAGTTTCGAAAATATCACGAAACCTGGCAGATCTACCGATATCTATCTAACCGAAAAAATCATATAAAATGCCAAAAATTCAAAGCAAACCTGGCGAAAACAATGACCGTTAAATCCAGCCAGATGGCTCAGGCGTACATGTATGGAATCTCCATATGCATACCGTATCCGGCACATACGGTGCTCAGATACCGTAGCACATAGAGCGCTGGCCGAGACAGTCAAATCAATGGTCACAGGGCTTATCCGTGCAGTTTGACAGTCCAGCCGATGCCCGGCTGTCTAGAAGTAGCTCATCCTTTTTCAGTAGATACACAAGTACCTAAACTCCCGTTTTACGGAGATTAGAGTAAGTCATGTAGTACTGAATGAGAATTAATCCCAGTCCTTATGAAGTTAGTTATGTTGTGGAACTAAGAGAGTCTAGACTCTAGTCACAACAGAATCAGTCTTCTTCCCCATTACGTCTGCATGGCTGACGTGTGTCTTACTTTGGTACGAGCTGACGAGTCCTATACTGTCGTGCCATAGCACCATTAGTGCCACGATAGCACCAACGTGTCTCTGCTGCTAATCTCTCCATGATTGCCTTTTACATGTTCACTTCTATAATTTGCCTAGAACAAACCAGATGGTGTTTCCTGCTGTGGTATACGCGAGTTGCATGAACTGAATCTTGCATGCGTACGTTATAACACAGAAGCAGCCACTATCCTTCGATACGGTCAAGTCCTGGCTGACCAGTTCCTGACACCTGAACTACTATAGACACCCTACATCCTCTCACACTCAATTTGGTGGGATGTTCCTCATCACTGAACTGGGACGTACTGCACCAGATCAGGGTGCTAGCTCCTTGCACTATGAGCAACGTTGTTTAGGTCATAGCCTACTCATTTTTGTCCTGTATTCTCTGTCAGTCTTCCTGTCTTGTTTGCATCTCTCTGCCTTCTTTCTCGTTGTCGCCGCGCTATGCTTTTTCTGAGTCACATCTGGCTGCGGCCAACTACCCTTCACTTTGTATAGTGTCTCTACTGCTGTATTTGTCTCTGTGTGTGCCAGTATATGTGGAGCGAGAAGTTGTATTTCTCGCCGGCCGAGCGCAGCGATATAGGCGAGAAGTGATTTCTCGCGAAACAGTTTCAGTTGCAACTATGGCATCTGGTGAGTTCTCTATTTTCGCTTCTTTTCCTGACTTCTTCAGTCAGTTTTGAGTCTCACCAGTGTCCCTGCCCTCCCACCGAGCATTTCTGTGCATATTGTCATTGCTTTTTATCACTTTTTGCCGTGATGGGCTTGCCATGCCCATATGATACCTAATCGCCATTGGCGATATACACCCGTTTTTTCCCTCACAACTGCGTCCGTCGGCGCGAGGGTTTTTTCCCGCCTGGCTCGGTCCAGAACAAATAATCTGACGGTCTCAAGTGGTTCTGCATCATGGCCGATTTCTGCTATCCACTGGCACGCCTATCCTATCTGAGACACTCTGTTCTCAGTCCTTGCTTCCATACCTCACTCCTTATACTGTTCACATCTGGCTGCGGCCAACTACCCTTCACTTTGTGCAGTGTCGCTATTGCTGTCTACGTCTCTGTGTGTGCCAGTATATGTGGAGCAAGAATGGATATGCTTCTTGTGCACTAGGCCGCGACCAAGTATGCTAAGAAAAAGAGCATATTATGCTCGTCGCATATCAGGGAAAACGTCCATAATATGCCAAAGGCTTAGCATGATATGCAAAAAGATATGCCAAAATATGCTCGACATAAGCAGAAAGTGTAGATCATTTCAGTAAAATTACAACCTTGGAATATTCATTGGCTTCACGGCTATCATGCTTATGGTGCAAATCAAAACACATGCGGAATAGTATTTTTTTTTTTTTTTTTCTCTACAAAATCCACATATCTCCAGACACTGGGGTGAATGATGGAGTGTGGTGGTGGGGCCCATTAAGCTCCGCCGACCAGAGGTCTCGGCTTCATAGCTCCATGGACGCACCAAAGGGATATTGGGTGGGGAGGATTAAATTGAAAAAGAAAACAGAAGGAAGAAAATGGAAAGATTGTATTGCTCAGTGAGCAAAAGAATAAGTTGAATATTGATGTGAACGCTGTTAGACTTTTAAATTCAAGAGGAGACTGTCCGTGAGGAGAGATTACATGTATGTCCAAGCAGGGTAGGACACTGTACCCTCTTACTCGCGTATGCTATGAGTGGCCCAGTTCCAGTTCGTTCTGAGGAGATGGTGATAAGCTGCTGTCTTGAACTTTTGGATGTTCTTTGGGTGAAATGGGTGGGGAATGATAGAGGTAGGCAGCTGGTTCCAAATTGGGATGACGGAGTGGGGAAAGGCTCGGCTCACATTGTTCCGGGAATTGGCAGGAAGAACATTCTGTAACTGATGGGGATGCGCGGTGGACAGTCGTACAGCCTGGCGGGTGAGGCGTGTGGTCCTGGGTTGGTGTGTCGGGGGTGGAGCCATTCTCGAGAGAAGAGCGGGAGAATTATCGCAAAGGGCTTTATACAGGAGGCAGAGGGCAGCGATGGTGCGGCGAATTATGAGGCTAGGAAGCCAGCATTGCGGATGTATTGCCTTAATGGCTCGCTCCTGCACCCAGTCCAGCCGATTCAAGTGGGAAGGAGCTGCCCCCATCCAGACGATTGGGCAGTACTCCATAACCGGCCGGACAAAGGCTTTGTAGGCTCGAAGCCGGGCAGGAATAGTCAGCAAGTGAAATGCCTTGCGCAAGGCTCCAAGTCTCTGCGTTGCTCGGACTACAACAGTTCGGATATGCTGGCTGAATTTTAGCTGATGGTCAAACGTGACGCCGAGTACTTTGATGGAGGGCTGCTCCTCGACAGGAGTTCCATTGAAGACAATGGGGGGTATTGGCCAGTCCCGACGATGGTGGGAAATTGTAAGGGCCTGAGATTTGGCTGGCTCGAACTGCACTTTCCAATCCGAGCCCCAACTGGATACTAGGTCGACAGCAGCCTGGAGTACTCTAGCGTTGTCAGGAACAGCAGCGAGCGTTGCAATTTCGGCGTATAGGGTTGTGTCATCGGCGAATGAGGCAAGGTTGGAGCCGATTGGGAGGTGGTCTTCAAGGTCGTTGACGTAGACCAAGAATAAGGTGGGCCCCAGGATACTGCCCTGTGGCACCCCAGCCTTAACTGGGCGTCTGGCTGATGTCTGGCCGGAGATGAGGACTTGAAGTGTGCGGTTGCAGAGGTAGTCTTGGAGCCACCGATGCAGGTCTCCCGAGATGCCATACACTCTAGCCTTGTGCAACACACCAGTGTGAGACACCCGGTCAAATGCTCCAGCAATGTCGATGGCCAGCACTCGAGAAGCTCCTTTATCTCCGGCGGTGTGCACCCACTGGTGGTGGAGAGCAGTCAGCAGGTCTGCTGCACTGTGGCCGCGACGGAATCCAAATTGCCGTTCTGACAGGACGTGATTCGTCTCCATGAAGTTGCTCATTGCCCTGTTGACTATGGTCTCCATGACCTTGGAGAGGATGCTCAGTAACGACACTGGTCGATAGTTTGATGGCGACGATTTAGACTTGCGCTTGTGGACTGGAACTACGTTTGCAACCTTCCACTGTTGTGGCTGGATACCGGAGCGAAGACAGCATGTAAATAGTTTTGAAAGCGGCCGTGCCAATTCTGCAGAGCAAGCTTTCAAGACGCGGGCAGGTATCCCATCTGGACCAGTGGCCTTGGTGGGGTTGAGCTGGCGGAGAGTTCGCTCGACTGTGGTTTCGCGAAACCGGACGGTGCAGAGGTTGCGGTCAGTACGTGGTCGGACGTAAGGAAATGGAGCGGATAGGTCGTCTGCCCCTAGACTGCATTTTTTGGCGAAGTGTTCGGCCATGCACTCTGCTTTGCTGCGGTTGGTGTCGTGCTCCGTACCATCGGTGCTGCGGAGAGTAGGTATGGATGGGCTGTTTCCGTGGCCAGAGGCCTTCTTGATGGTTCGCCACCATTCACCAGACGCCATACACCCAGAGGCTAACTTCTGCGCCAGGCTTGCTGTGAATGCCTGCTTGGCAGTTGCCAGGCAATGGTTAGCCGAGTGCTTGGCGACATTGTAACGGGCTTGCAGCTGGGCACTTGACCGGTCGGCGCAGAGTCTCCTCCATGCTCTTTGTTTCTGTGCTACAGCCTCAGTGCATTCCGGTGTCCACCAAGAGGGGTTAGATGGTTTCATGCACAACTGCTTAGACGGTATGTATCGGCGCATTCCTTCCAGAATATTCTGGGTCAAGTGCATACACATTGCATCAGGATCATCACTGACAGTGGACTGCCAATCTGTTGTTCTAAAGAAGTGGCGGAGTCTGTCCCAGTCTGCGCGTTGGTAACGCCAGACAGTTCTGGTCACTGGTGGTTCCTCTGCTGTGCTTACATGAAAGTCAGCTAGGACACAGGCATGGTCAGAGTTTCCCAGAGGTGCTAAGGTATTGACGGTCGCATCTCCCGGTAGGTCAGTCATTATTAAGTCGAGTGGGTTAAGGCCTCTGGTGGGCTCATGCACGTGCTGCTCCAAGCAGTGAAAAGCACACATGTCTTCAGTGTACACACCTGCATGAGTTGTCTTGGTGCTGCCGAGCCAATCCGCGTTGTGTACGTTAAAATCTCCAGCCAATACCACATATTGACAAGATTTACGGGCCAGGTCAATGCCAGCACTGATGGCTTCAAGGGTACTGATGTCATTGTCGTGGCAGGAGCCAGAGCGATATGCAGCACACACAGCCACTGACTTCTTATCCACAGTTCGGACACTCAGCCATATTAGCTCCTCATTACCAACCTGGATGTCATCGAGTTCTCGGAGGGCCAAACTGGCTTTAACCCAAACCGCAACTCCTCCTCCATGAGCTGTTCGATCCTTCCGCAGTGGGGAGTAGTACCCAGGCAAGGACAGTTCGGAATCAGTAGCCTTCTCAGGGGTTAGCTTGCTCTCTGTGACAATGGCAATGTCAGGTTGGTGAACGTGTACAGCATGGTGAAAGTCACCAAGTTTACTCAGTAGTCCAAATGTGTTCGTCAGCAGGATCCGAAAGGATCTAATTGGAGCTTTGAGCTTGAGTGTCGGAGGACTCGGAGAGAGCGTCACTGTGTGAGCCGGAAAAGGTGTCCCCCTTTAGAGCATCACTGAGAGTGTCACTGTGTGAGCCGGACAAGGTGTCCCCCTTCGGACGCTCACGGTGGCGCCAAACCCGCGCGTACAGTGGGCGAGGCCAGAAGTTTGGAGCAGTGGCGATTTCAAGGTCAGTCGCATCGATCATCAAGCGGGCAGACACTTTCCCATCTTCTGTGGTGTGTATGCTGCACTGGTGAACCTTCACCGGTTTGTTTACTGCTGCAGAGCGTTGCTCAGTGAATTCCTTGACACTTTCTTCACTGCTATGTGAGTTCAAATTGCCCACATAGATTACGGCTTTCTTCACTCTGTGAGGTTCGTTTGATACCAGTTTCAACGTGTCATCCGTGATTGGCTCTAGCTTCAGTGGCTTGGGCTTGACAGTGGGCCGCTCAATTGCCTGGGACTTGTCCTCATCCTCCGTTGACGTTTCATGGTCACTGGCAGGGTCACCCACGCTACGGGAAGTGCTACGGTGTTCGTCTGCATCAGTGGTACACGTGGCAGCCTGGCCTGCGCGAGTACGGGTACGCTTGCTGGTCCTTCCCGCTGTACTCTCCATCGTACGCTGGCTGTGCTGGTTGTGGGCAACTGCTGGAGGAGTCAGGGGAGACTGAGCACTTGCTGCGACAATGGCGGACTCCCTGAGGGCGACAACCTCCTCGTTCAGGCCTGCAATTTGCCTCGATAAATTATCGATCCTATTCTTTAGTCGTGTCTCGCGGTCTGCGGACTCCGTCACAAATGTTGCCAGCGTCTTTACTACGTCTAAAATCGAAGACTCGATCCCGGGGAGGGAGCACAACAATTTTACCTCCGAATCCGTCAGCCCGCGAACGGCAGCTTTTGCTGGAGGCATGGCGGAGGTAGGCCAAAGCTATCCGATGTCTACCTAGTTTCCTACTACTACTACTATACCTAATGTTTGAAACCAGGCCGGCCTGATGCCGGTTTCCTGGCGAGAAACTGTGGGAGCCTCAGAGCGCAAAAACCTGCACCCTGCTCCAAAGTGTGAATTTTACATTATGGCTGGGGTGTGTCCCCAGCAACCGTAGCGATAGTGTTCATCCATGGGGAAATGTAGCAAACGCCTCAATCATTCCAAATTCATCCATGACGAGAGAACAGTATCCTGCCAACCGTGGTGTTTCTCAGGGTTCTGTACTTAGTCCGCTTCTGTTCACCCTGTCTACACGCTCTCTTCCAACATGCTTGGCTTTCTCCACTAGTCAACTCTATGCCGATGATACAAATGTCTATGTTGCAGACAAGACTGCCGACGCAGCCATTGAAAAGCTTGAGAAAGACTTGCACTCAGTCAGCGAGTTTCTGCACTCCAGGGAACTCGAATTAAACCCAGCAAAGACTCAGCAAAGACGGAAGCCCACCGTACAGGCATCCCGTCAGTTGCGGTTCTGTGGCACTGTGGTCGAACAATCATCTTGTGCTAAGTATCTCGGCATCACTATTGATGAGCACTTGACATTCTGTCAGCAAGTTGATGCACTCCGAAATAAGGTCAGTGCAAAAGTGAATGCATTTCGGCGCTGCCGCACCATGTTGACCAATGCAGCCAGACGCATATTTTATCTCTCTTTTGTCCAGTCTACACTGGAAAATGCAAGCAATGCTTATGTACACAGTCTGCGACAACATGAATATGATTCTCTCACTCGTATCTCTCGCCGTTCATTGTGCACTGTATTTGGCTACCCACTCACCGCAGATGTCCAGTGTATTCTGTCTGGAAACAACCTCACACCCTTCACTATCCGTTTCTCCCGTAAACTGTATCTTCTTGTATTCAGATGCGTTCATTCTTCTGCCAGCTCACTTCCGTGCCGACTTTTCTGCCTTCTTGCCAATTCTGAGGCACGTAGCCGCACCTGCACAAGGTCTCAAGTCTCGCCTGGACTTGTACTGCCACGAGACTCCTCTCGATTTGGTTATTCCTCTCTTTCTTATTTAGCCGCTGACGGCTGGAACTCAGTTCAGGCATCGGTCCGCCTTGCTGCTTCACCAAGTCAATTTCGTATCGCAATCCTAGATTGGCTAGGGTACCCCGTAAGGAGACCATAGGTCTGTGGGGACTGCCCTAGAGAGATATGAATAAATACTATACTACTACTATAAAAGACATCTGAACGCATTTGTCCATAATATGAATGTTTTGTCCTTATTTTCTTCAGAATATTTGAATTATATGCTGGCTTCATTCCAATATTCCCTTTGTCACTCAATATGCCATATATAAACTGTCTCACAAAAATATGCGGAAATATGCGCAAGCATATTTGGTCGAGGCCTATTGTGCACTTACAAAAGGAGACTAACCAAACTTTCCCGCAACAAATCCCTTTCTCAAGCACGCCCGCACTCATACACGCATGCATGCACACGTACAGAAAAGCACACGCACGCACGCATGCACGCACGCACGCACGCATGCACGCACGCACGCACGCACGCACCCACCAACCCACACACGCACACGCCCACACATACACACACGCACACATACACACACACATTCAGGAATAAGCAAAAGCGCTGAAAACCGGCAAGTGTCTCATCATATCATAATGAACACAAGGATATGCTTCTTGTGAACTTGAAACACAGAGGCAAGAAGACCACTGATATCCTATCCCTTCCTCTAACAGCCACTAATTGTGACCAAGCAGAACAAAACAAATATCAAACCACCGCATCACTTCTAGCTACTTACGACTCTTTTTCTTGTTGATATCTGCAAAATTCAGCGCGGCCCACAATTAAACGGATGATCCCGGTCATGTAACACAAAGAGAAGAAGATAGAAGTCATTGGTAAGCAACAAACCTTACAACACTACAATGTGCATGTACACGTAGGTATGCTTATGACATAGTCGTGGACAAATAAATCAAACCCATGAGCCGAAATCAGCGCCAAAGTCCTTGTGGTCCTCAGAGAGGTTCTTGGACAGTGCATGATGTACAGTAAAACCTGTGATTAAAGACCACCGTGGTTAGTGACCGTTGGGATGGTGCGACCTGACGTGAGAACGATTGCATCCTCGACACGGAATAATTATATCTTTACACACACACACAAACACACAAACAGAAATACAAACACACAAACACAAACACACACGCAGAAAAAGCAAAAGTGAAAGAGCACACCTACATGTAACAAAGATGCTGGACAGAAATTGGGACCTTGAGTCATGCCTCACTCATTGCATGCTGCTATACACCCAATAATACAGCAAAATGTAATGTACTGGTCATACGTGCACATGTATAGCGACCACACAAGCAATAAGTGATACTTCATCCGTGCCATTAAAATTGTCGCTTCGCACATCGCAATGTTTGTGATTTGCTCGTCTTAGTCAGACTGTCAGAATCGCTGTTTTCTGTGTTCGAACATTTGTGCGACCCCTCCTGCGCAATGTCTACTTGTTACTGAAGCCGCGGTGGTCTCAGACTTTGTCGGACCTCTGTTCCGCACCAAACAAATTCATCTCACTCTGCACTATTCCGCCCCAGAGCGCGTGTTGTTGTTCTGGAGTTCGTGCCGTCCCACATCGTTCGCGTGGCCATATATCAAGACTGCAAGCTCGGGTATAAGAATCCTGGTATCTCTTCTGAATTCGAAATGCTGAAGTTGACGATGGCAAGAACAAAGTGTTCTCAAATTCCAAAAATGCGCTACTTGTGGCCCGTATTTGTGGTCCACTTTCACGGCAATAACACACACACAGAAGTCTCTGCTGTGAGCACGGTGGCTCGGCAATAGGCCGTTGGAAAGCGGACCATCTTGCTGCGAAGGTGGCAGGTCTGAAAACGCCAGTAAAATCAGCGAAGCGCTTGCCAAGGAAAGAAGGTGTGGAACTGCTTACCCTATCCCGCTGGAAGGTCGTTACAGTGCACTTGAAAAATGCTAGTTTGCTGTCCTCGCCTGCCACCTGGAGGCATGGATCGCTTGAAAACGAAGTTTCTTGAACTGAATTTGAACGTGCGTCTTTTTCTGCGTATTGCTGAGTGCTGAAGGGCCTGCCTCAAACTCTGATGAAGACGTCGACTTTAGCTGCAAATGCAGCGAAGCGGGAGGCCACAAACTAAAGCTTGGTCCGTCGACAATGCTCTGCCTCATTTTCTACTTGATTTCTTTGCCCTTCGAGTGGACAAAGTATATTTGAAAATCCCTCTGGGAAGCAACAATTTTAATGACACGGAGGAAGTACTACTACAATACTGTTGTGCACCGAAGAACGGAGCGGCGAAGAACGGCAAGGCTAAAATTTCACCAATTTTTAAGAACGGTCTAGGCTGGATCTTTTTGCAGATAAGGACGGATACCGTAATGTACACTATAATGTACACTCAGACGTATAACTCTATAATAAGTGTTAACGAAGGTTTCAAACAGGGGCGTCGCACGTGGTATGACCACTACGACCATGGTCGTACCGCTTTTCGTCCACGATGGTCCACTCAAGTCATCCAAAAAACTTTAAAAAAGCAATAAAAAAAACTCAAGGATCTTCGGACTTGTACAAAACATCGCAACTTTCATTGCAAGGAGCATATTTGGTTCAGACTTGATGCCTAGCAGCTAGCTATTGCCCAAGACTCCAGGCGGCTATCCATTGCGAAAGGGCGGTTGGAGTCAGGAGTAGAGACAACCACTTGATGGATTCCTCGCGGACGCACTCACTGCAAACTAGACGGAAACAGCGCTGGCGTCGATCACTGGGCCCAGAACTAAAATTTTCCAAGATCTACCTTGTTACAATGGTGATCAGAACGGTCAAGAGACACTACAGGCATGTCACTTAGCAGCTACAACAATTATTACAATGATTATTCTTTCCACAACGACACCTACATGTATGTACCTAGTACCTCTGACTCCTGATGAATTATTATATTATTCTACTGCAAGCTGATGCGAAAATGCATTACATGTCATGTACACCTGCGAACGCCGCATTTGTCAACGGAATAGGGAAGTGCTTCATTCTCCGAAGTTGAAAAGTGTTTGGACTGCTGCTCTACGGCGGCAGAACATTCTGCAGCTGTTCACCGACACAACCCGCTTCACCAAACGACATACGATTGTTTCGTTCTCCGAATTTTCTGGTAGCAGCAACAAGAATTGCGTCCCGACGACAGGACGAAAGTCCTGTTGCCACGAAGACAGAGAAGATTCCGCAAGCCCTTTATTCTGCTTACAGTTTTGTAGCTCTCCGGTCCACTGGCGGATCTTTCAATCCCACCAAACAAAAAAAGGATCTATGAATAGTACCCCATTTTTTCGTGCTGGGGAATGTGCCTACTCCGAAACCGGCCCGACACATACTACTGGCGATCTGTGCAAGTCGAACAATAAGCTGGCTAGAAAATCAAAATTTCTGATGTTTCTTAGGCGAGCACAAGCCAATATTTTAGAGTTATATCTTTCAGTGCTGGACAGTAGCGACCTTCACGGGTAAAGGAAGACCAGTCGTGGCCAAGTACGAAAAATGTCCAGGTTGGAAGGCCCACCAAACACCCGCTCAAGAAGATAGAGCTCGGCACAGCAAGAAATGCGCTGTGCCCCAAGACCCAACCTGGACAAGAAGAGTTCGCTGTGGAAGACATTAGTCTTCAGTAGTAGCTGCCTTCCGTTTACGTGGCACAGTTTTCGGCCTGAGAGCTGCGTTTTGTGGCAGCGTTGCCAATATTTAGAGTTTTATCTCTCAGTGCTGGACAGTAGCGAACTTCACGGGTAAAGGAAGACCAGTCATTGGCTGTGACGGGAATGGTCTTATTAGAGACTGCTTCTCCCGTTCCCGTTGGCCTTCCAATCACATAATTACTTACACTCTTTCTGCATGCTCCGAATTATTTATTACTATTCATGCATAGTGGTATTAATGGACAACTATTACTCTACACACTTTATTTCTACACATCCTTATTCTGCCTCCCACACCTACTCTAAACACAGCGGGGAGTCGAATACGACTCCGTGCATTTGATTATGAAAAGATGCAGCTGGTCACGACGAGGGTTTCCCCTCAGTTCTTGGTTAGAGTGTGATTGATTTGTCGAGTGAGCTGTAGCCATTGAAAGACTATGCTCGGCCAATCGTCCAATTATGCTTTTGTTGAATACGAGAAAGACGACTGACGACTTATTATCCAGACAGTCATTATGGCGGGAATAGGTAGGTTGGTGGAACGACATAATTTTATTAGAGACGGGACAAGAGACCAAGACGAACGAAATGACTACATGGTGATTATTGAAGAGTGAAAAAAGAGATCAAGTCTGAACGGCAAGGTAAAGGGCCTGGGTAGCTATGGCAAATATGGGCGCGCAAGTAGCTACCCAGTTTTACTCAAAAAATTTTCTAACGTTTTTGCATTGAATTCTGCATAAATCCATCTGCCTGTATCCACTGTCATCTCAGTTTCTGAAAATATGTCACTAAGGGTGATTTTCGCGTGTGCTGACTCAATTACTTACACTCTTTCTGCATGCTCTGTATGGTGATCCCGAATTACTTATTATTATGTATACAATAAATGAGGAGGCCGAGGGTTTATGACCAATAAACCCTCGGCCTCCTCATTTATTGTATTTAGAATCAGCCAGTAAAAACTCCTACTCAATCTCCAACAACAAAATTAGTGGACAGCTGTTATTTGTGTTGCTATGACAACTCGTGTGCTGGACGAGTATTTGTTGTCATTGGTTCAATTTCTTTTACTCTTCATAGGGTATCAGATCATTTTCCTTATTCGGTCTATTTATAACCAGTATATATAATGAGAGTGTGGGCTGTCTCCATGGTTACCGGTGTTCATTTCATAACTATAGCCACTTCTCCTTGTTAGACCTTATCTGGAAGGCCCATTCTTGCATATTCCAACAGCAGCCAAGGGAGCTAGCTCTCTTGGTTATGCGGACTGCGTCCGATCCTAAAAAGCTGTTTTTATGAACTGTTTTTATGAAATGTTTTTATGAACTGTTTTTATTGGATAGGATATGATTATGTTGAATAAACGAGGTTTGTGTCAATGGGAGATTGCCTTGGAATTTTTACGAGTTGATTCTAATCATGCATAATGGACAACTATTACTCTACACACTTTATTTCTACACATCCTTATTCTTCCTCCTACACCGTACTCTAAACACAGCGGGGAGTAGAATACGACTCCGTGCATTTGATTATGAAAAGATGAAGCTGGCCAAGACGAGGGGTTCCCCTCAGTTCTTGGTTAGTCCAGAAAAAGAGTGGGATTGATTTGTCGAGTGAGCTGGGTTTCTTACATTGGCCAAGTACGTAAATATTGATAATGGCACTAATTTTGACCTGATATCTCTAAATTTCAGGAAAGCATTCGACCACTCTATACTCCTAAAGAAATTTGGTAAGATTGTGACAGCTTCGTCAGTAAAATGGCTGAAGCGCTTCTTAGGGGATCGACAAATTGAAGTGAAGGTACATAGCACTAAATCGAAGAAGCGGAACATCAACTGCGGAGTGCCTCAAGGTTCCCACCTTTCACCACTCCTATTCCTACTCTATATAAATGATCTGCCCAACGCTATGCAACATTGCACACAATATCTATTTGCAGATGATGTCACCCTCCTACTGGCTTACAAACCTGAAGACACCCTCGCCAGTAGAGCGAACATGCAGTCTGATCTCGATGCATGTCAAACATGGGGCAGGCACAATGGAGGTGAATTCTCAGCAAGCAAGACATCTGTGCTGTGCCATAGAGCTATCAATGATACACCTACTGCAGGAATCAAATACCAAATGTACAATGAGCCATTAACGGTGGTTTCTGAACTGCAACATCTTGGCATCACCTTGACCGACAACCTGGATTTCCGCAAACATGTCGCCTCAATTACCTCGAAGTTCAGATATCGAGCGCACCTACTGTCAATAATGTCCCAGCAACTTACGCCTTACAATAACATTTACATTTATTACACTCAACTCGTGGTTCATGACCAATTGGCACGCAAAGTGCGAGAGAGGGGTGATAGCCTTCGGCAATGATCATACTGTACAAAGGGTTCGTAAGACCTGTGATCCAATATAGCTGTACGGTGTGGTCCTTTGGATCTAATAAGAAACCCATGACCATTCTTGATCAATTACAGGCAAGGTTTGCTAGAGCTCTACTGAAAAAGAAAAAAATGCATTTGATTACACTTCTCCCAAATCTGTCTTAAATTCTAAATGCTCCCTAGAGTCACTAGCCTATCGTCGTCAAATCATCAGTCTCACTACCTTTCACAGATATGTTTTCCATCATCGTGATTACCTTGCTGATTTCCATTTCAAGATTACGAATAGTGAGCGACGACCAAATAAAATCATTCTTCCCAAATTTAAATCATTGTCTAAGTCTCTCTTCATGTTCCGAACTGCTATTCTATGGAACTGTTTACCCCCCCCCCCCCCCGGTCTAACATCGGAAGCGTCGCTCTATAAGTTCAAAGCTGCCCTCAGGAAATTTACAGCTGACCATGCTTAAGCAATCAACGGAATTCCGCCACCTTGCAGTTGATTATCCCCATTTCTCTCCTCATCAATCCCTACTTGTCTTTGCACATACATCTACATCTACTGTTCTTTCAATCAAATGAACCCCTCGATAGGCACATTGCCTTTGGGTCATTTCAAAATAATAATAATAATAATTTGGTACGAAAAATGTCCAGGTTGGAAGGCCCACCAAACACCCGCTCAAGAAAATAGAGCTCGGCACAGCAAGAAATGCGCTGTGCCCCAAGACCCAACCTGGACAAGAAGAGTTCACCGTGGAAGACGTTAGTCATCAGTAGTAGCTGCTTTCCGTTTACGTGGCACAGTTTTCGACCTGAGAGCTGCATTTTGTGACAGCGTTGCAAGGAAGTGCTGTTCTACGCACGTGCGAAGGCGATCCGAAGGAGATGGTATCGCAAGGATTTTCTCTACAAAGTGTTGATCTCTGCATGGATGGACTCCATGCCCTGCTCCCCAAGAAGGGACAAGCCCATGTCGAAGTGATCCATACAGGACACTACATGCTCCTCGATAAGGTGCAATTTAGGCGCTATATTGCTCATCTTCCTGGCGACTATTTTGCGACAAGTGGCGAGGAAAGTTCTAATGTGGTCGTCCAACGTGCCCTTTGTGCTGTTGGAAAGGGGGGGGTTCTTGTGGAGAAGATCGCTCTGCATGCTGCGTACTCAGAAAGCAGACGATGGTACCTCACATGCAGGGTTTTAGCTGTTTGTGCAATATTGGCAAGCTCAACTTCAGCTGCAGGTGTTGACGGCAGACGTCAACTATTTGAGCACCTTTGCCTCAAGAGCACGGTGGGTGTGGTTGCCCACAAAGGCACCAGAATGGTAGGCTTGCCTTTTGATGTTGTACTTTTGCAACACCTGCTCCAGAGAAGAAAGGCAGGGACCAGCAGCCTTGCCATTCTTTTCAACTAGCTTTTCAAACTCTGTTGAAACTGTTTGCAGGTCTTTTTCTGACTCTTCTAGAGCCGTTTGCTTTTCCTTCAACTGCACCTGCAATGCACCCGCCAATAGCTATACTGACTGTACAGGCAGACCATGTTGCTGAGCATACAGTATAACATACTGCAGCTGCTGTGCAATGACTTGTTGAGCTTTGGCGAGAGTGTTTTTTTCTTCCACTAGATTTCTAGCCACGACTAGTGACCGGAACGTACTTTGGTCTGTTTCGGCCATTTCTAGGCCTAGACACTTAACTAGGTCTAGGTCTAGAGCGCGTAGCTCTGTACAAAAGGCATCGTAAAGGTATGGAAATATGCCAAGATCCAGATGAAAAACTGGAATACATACTTTCTCCAAAGCAATGGGCAAAATACAATGCCTGATAACATTGTTGTGATGCTTTGCATTGTGTAAGACAGCACCAGAAGATGTGAACGTAGTGAAATCTCTCGAGAGTGTCTCGAGGCTGCGATTGCTGACGGGAGTGCGTTGCTCTTTCTCCACTTGCATGGCCTTCTTTTCGTAGTGGCAAAACAAGCAAGGACGCACTCCACTGGAGCCCGAAAGGCCATAAATTGTCGTAAGGAACTCATAATCCCCAGACAAGACTAGTCTGATACATCTCCCTTCCCAGCATGCTGTGTTTAGCAAAGTCTCGACCTGTAGTCTGTAGCGGCCAAGTGCAGTTTCGAGATTGGCTGCAAGATCCTTGGCAGTAAAGAAGCGTACAGTACTTGCACTGTGTTTTAAGGGGCATTGGGGTTGGGCACATTCAAGATTTGGCAGCAGAATTTGAAACTACCACCACCATGGTCACCCCCCAATTTCACCCAAATTTCATCACTTGGCATGCCATCATGACAGGTCAGTGTCTCTGCAGACTTGTGCAGGTCAAGGAGATGTGTAATGAAGGACACAAGATCTTCAATATACACCATTGGTGCAAGACAAACACTGCCACCTCGTGCAGCAAAGGGAATTAGTTCTGTTTTGAACTTTGGCAAGTCTTGAAGGGACTTGCGAACTGTGCGTTCAGACTCCATGCATACACCAAAAGAAACCAACCATTTCTGCAGTTTCCTGAGCTGGTGCCAGGGAAGGTGCAGGTCTGCTTTAATGGCCAGTGCAGTGCCAGGAGCTGTGCGGCTAGGTCGAAGACCAGCCTCAACCAGAAGGGCATCACTATCCCTCCTTTTGCTCAATTTCTTCAAAGTGGAAGCGAGTTGTGTTGTCGCCCCAGCAACACTGCCACACACAGTTTCTTGCTGTTTTTTTGAGATGTGATGCTCTTCTCTTCAGCGTACTGGGACTGGCATCTGCCTGTCCACCATGGGAATGGGTGTCCTAGTCCAAACCTGGGGCCTCCCACCTGTCTTGACCTCTAAACTGTCCTTGTTGGCTTTACCTCGAACAAGGTGCGCCATCCCTGTGTCACACACATTACCACGTAGCTTGGATGGTGATGCCGTAAGCAAATCGGTAAAGGTAGTACTGGCTGTAATTGTAGGAGGAAGTGGTGTGGATGGTGTGTGTGGATGGTGTGTGTGGATTGTGGGGACATTCTGCAGCATGAGCACGAAGATGCTGTAGCTGTACTTGTTTCATGCATCCTACCCAGGTAGACTCATGAAAGTCGCAACGCAACACCATCTGGCCAAGTATACCAGCGACGATACAGTGTGGAGGAGGTAACTGCTGTGCATGAAGTTCCTTCTTGCAAAGAGGGTAGTTGTTGTGCAATGCCAGCCAGAAGGAAATACATGGTGTGTAATATAAATGGCTGTAACATGGTGACTCCACTGCTTGGTTGGCAATGTGGAGACAAAATGCACATTTAACATCGGCATACGGTTGTGCAAAGCGTTCCGGTGCCAGCTCAGCATCTGCCTTAGTATATGTGTAGCTATTGCAGTAACAGTGTGCAATGTTTCGTGAAGTGTTGGTGTTGTTTGTGCACAAGGCTCAGACAATGCATCTGCTTTGGCAGTAGAGCAGCTGGTACTGCAAGGTTCAGAAGAGGAGGCGTTTGGCAATTGCAAACCACCAATTTTTTTCTCCTTTTTCTTCCCCCTTGACATTGTTGGCTGAGCCTTGTACATAGCTCATAGCCAGTGCGTGAATGTGGAGACCATTCTTGCAGAGGTCCACAACCCCCCGAGCCAGACAAAGGCTAGTTTTCTTCATAAGATCTAGTAATAGTCCTATGACAATTACTGCACATTTGTGGTGGGTCAGTATTGCTTTTGTCAAGCAGTATGTCCAATTGTACTATAGCTTTGACTGCTTCTGGGTAACTGGAGACCCTATAAGTCGTACTATGACTAGTTGAGGACAGTCGCTGGCCACCAAAGCGACAGACAAGCTGAAGGTTCTCCAGATGTTTATCCATAACATACAAACATCAGTAAAAAGAGTACGTACAGAGGGCCACCGCGGGCGGAAAAACGTAGCTCTGGGAGCTTGACATCCACCGAAAGGGGAAGGTGGTGGGTAATGCCACAAGCAAAAACTGACGCCAGCGCCAGGAAAACTACACCAACAGCACAAATCGTGGGCACCTTTTCAGCAACAGCAAAAGGGCTACGGCGTAGGAAACGAAAGATTCGAACACAGCAACAAAGGAGCACTTCTGCTTCATCCTCGAAAGAAACATTTTGTCGTCTCGGTTGGAGAACGAGCTGCCTCTTCTACGTTACTCTCGCCACGCCACACATCAAACGAACTAGTCAAGTGTTTTTTCTCTAGAGCTAGAGAGACAGATGTCTTTTTTGGTAGGGTTAGTGTTGTACATGTGGCTGCACGTGTTGTCTCTTTGTCGTATCTGCTGCTGTATTTGTGTCTCTGTGCTGCTGACCCGTACATGCTGCTGCGCTGCTTCGTTGCTGACTCGTGCACCTTTTTGTGCTGAGTACACCACATTTCGTGCTGACGAGGGCACCTATAAAAAAAATTCTGATATCATGTTTCCTGTTGCCATGTCAGTCGTCAGTGATTCATTGTCAGTGTTAGTTGTCAGTTGTCAGTTCTCCCGTCGGCTCCTGAGGTGTAGTAATGAAACGTTCTCTCTCTAGCTCTAGAGAAAAACCACTTGACTAGTCCGTTTGATGTGTGGCGTGGCGAGGGTAACGTAGAAGAGGCAGCTCGTTCTCCCTTCCGAGACGACATTTTGGTTCTCCAAGGAGCTCTCGTGATGGCGAAATATTTTCCAGCGCGGTGGAGAAATCGGCTTTCCAAGGGACTTTTGAGTATGAAAATCGATGCAGAAAGCTGCAAACTGAGAACCAAAGTTTGAACTTGAGAACGGGAAATCCCCGAAAATCATTCAACGGTCGAGTTCTCGCTCCCGGATCGAAGTGGCAGGATTCTGCATGCATGTTACAGCCGTGCCCCTGTGACGCCCCTGGTGTGGATGATACATTTCTGTAGTTTTAAGGTACTACAAGTGGTAGGATCAAAACACGTGAACTGGCAGGCGTGCATAATTATGCTTCACCATGAAATCATGTTTTGGTGCATGAAGACTTTCGTACATTTCGCACAATAACATTTATGACTGTACCATCGAATAAGAACGAAACGACTGTGGTCGTGAAAAATAAAAACAGGCCAGGCTAAAGCCTGGACCCCCCCCCCCCGTTCTTCGGCCTCGCTTCCTTCTCTAAGCATATGGTGTTTTATGCGCTGGAAATTGAGCGTCTCTGTAAATTTGTATACCTGTTGAGGGTTTGGCCTAGAGGGAGCTATATGAGCCGTGCCAAGCTAAAATATGGCTTAGCGTTTTGCCAACAAATCGAGAAAATCACCAAAACGTCACAGTCGGGGAAATCCTGATAATTCGAACCTCAAAATGCCAGGAAAAAACTTCTAATTATCCGGACATTTTAATTATCCAAACATGAACTCACAACACAATATGTATGTGAAAATGCTCTCATAGTCACGCAGAGTTGCGCTATGGACCTTAGACACAAATTTTACGGACACTGAACTGACGGGCACAGCCTGCTCGTGCAAACTTAACTGGCCAGTACAGTGTACAGTGAACTTCGAATTACACTTTGCTAACTTCGAATTATCAGCGCAAATCCCACACATTTTCTATGTAAGTGGAATCTGTGGGACTTCTAATTAACCGGACATGTCCAGTTCGAGGTTTGAATTATCAGAAAATTTTATGTGGGAATCGTATTGATAGAAATCGGTCCTGGAAAAACTTCTATCATTAGACGGTATGTTCGATTTAAGCCATATTCGAATTATCAGAATTCCACTTGTAGTTTAAAAGTAAAAAAAAAGGAAATAATCGTATCCGTTCCCGAAGGGAACTCACGACGGCCGCTAACACCCGATAAACCCTAGCGGCAGATGCGGCGCCTAACGGTGGGGGAGAGTGGGTAAGTCTCACAACCACTGGCACAAGTGCAGAAAACGACCCCATTAGCTGCATCCATGTACCCCTTCTGCCTGGCCACAAGTTTGAAAGTGGAGAAGAAGAAAGAGGCCTTTTTATTTTTGAGCAACACTTCTTCAGTGTTCCCTCTTTCATCGTTGTGGGGATTTCTCTGCGCTGCCAGAGATCGGAATGGAGCGTTCTGGAGAATGTGGAGATGAGCAAGATGACACTCTGTCTCCGTGTGCGCCCAACCCTACTTGACGAGGCAGACTCGCTCATTCATAGTGGCCGTGTTTCTCATCGTGGCCACGACTAGAGCGGCTAGTATAGCTATGAGGAGACGTCTACAAGCCGTCCGACTATCATTCTGACAAGCTGCCTAGTGAGTTGGCTCTTGCTGCGATGTTTCACTTTGTTTCGGCTACCTTCAAATTTTCATGACGTGGCGTACGGTTTTCCAAAATTTCCTCATTTCAAGGCCAATAGTGCCACACGACGAAGCGATGCATTGACTCTACCTGCTAGCATATCGTCTCGTGGTGCCTTCCACTACTACCTACACCAGGGAAGGAGAATTACATGGACTAGGACGGACAAAGAATCAGTGCCGCTTTTTAGCTATGTGCAGTCTGCTGGACCTACGTGCAACGTACCAATGGAGCTTGATCTCTGGCACAACACTACGAGCTACAGGAACGGATTAATTCGTGGTGGCATAGGTGATTGGAGAGAGTAATATGGTAATATGCGACGCTTCCCAGCCCAGCGAAATAGTCACAGACTCACAACATCATTGAAGGGCATAAACATTCGTGTTGCGTGATGAAATGACATGAGATACATAGATCAAGTATTTCTTCTTTCTTGGATCTTCTAACTAGAACACAAGTACTCGTCTTGTATTGCTTCCACACCTGCTAAGCTTTGTCTCCACTTGGTGCCCCAGGCTTTTTGGAGCTTGGGCAGGCCTTCATAATTATTATCCTTAGAGTTTCATTGATACCAGGCATGCTGTGACATGTGTGCAATGTATGCTTATTTATGGCACATATACATTTCAGATGGGCACCAAAATGTCCTTGGTGGAAGTTGGATAGGTAGACATCACTTTGGCATGAAAAAGAAATTTCCAAATATTTTGCCTAAGCTACGTTTTTGCTTGGCTCGGCTCATATAAGTGGTGCTATTCAGGCACAATATTCCCCAGTGTACTCAAGCTCAACTTCGATGACACTGCTGTTGGGGAGGGGATTCAGCAATGAGAGTGAGACGGATCACAGGGCCGACTCAGAGTCTGATGAAGATAATGTGGCTAGCGACACTGACGTGTCATGTGAAGAAGTTGATGGATGACGGTTCATATGGTTATCTTTGTAGGAAAACTGCACAGGTCACATCACTTATCCAATGGTTGTATTATAAACGCATCTGTACATCTATTTTCATGTACATGTATTGTTACATTTGCCAGTTCACATGTTTTGACTTACCGTGAAATTACAGAAATGTATCATTCAAACCTATAATGATGTACCGTTATGCTTCTGAGTGCATATTTTTGTTTCCGTTCTTATCTGCAAAAAATCCAGCCTAGACCGTTCTAAAAAATTGGTGAAATTCTAGCCTGGCCGTTCTCCAGCGGGCCGTTCTTCGGCACCCTACAGTACTGTAGCATCTACTGTAAATATACAAATTTTCGGCAGCTCTATAATTTCGGCTATATTCGGCACCGACCCCAAACGCCTAAATTAAAACGCCGATGAAATTTTTCACAGCATCTGTCGCACTATACCATGCCCTCTACCCCTCGCCGAAAATAAATCGCCGCCGAAATGTCAAAAATCGTGAAGTGCCGAAATTTTGCAGCGCCGAAATTTTATATATTTACAGTATAAGAAGTTGCTGTCCAGTACCTCGCCACTTACCCAGAGTAAGTTGAAGTTGCGAACATACACTGGAGAACCTGTACGGCCTCGCGGAACGTTTGAGGCGCTCGTGGAGTACAACCACCAGTCGGCAGAATTGCCGATTCATGTTTCTATTACATGATTTGCATCAGGAGATCCCCTCGAGGGCCATCGCCTCTGGGAGATCCTTTAATAAAGATTATTATGTAGTAGTGGACACATCGGGTCCTACGCTATGTGGCAGAGATCTGCTGGCCCATATTGCTCTTGTCTGGCATTGTTTGTTCCAGGTCGAGACCGAGGAGCCCCCCCCCCCCTCCCCAGTGTAACTGCGTCCTCTAGCTCGCCGGCCACAGGACCAGCCGGTAAGCGCCTAGAGCAGCTGAAGGAGAAATTCTTCGACGTTTTCAGTGACGACTTTGGCAAGCTGAAGGACGCCAGGGCTCGCCTACAGCTCAAAGATGGTGCATGTCCACGGTTCCTCAAGGCTCGCCCGCTGCCCTACGCCATGCGGCCTAAGTTGGAAGCCAAACTGGACTGGTTAGAGAACCTTGGTATTGCTAGCAAGGTCCAGTGGAGCGAGTGGGCAACCCAAATTGTGCCAGTTATCAAGCCCAAAGGCTCAGTGCGCTCTGTGGCGATTTCAAGGCCACATTGAACCCGCAACTGAAGGTGGATCAACACCCTCTTCCACGTGTAGAAGAGGTGTTCGCCACTCTGGCTGGAGGACAACGCTTCACCAAGATCGATCTGAAACAAGCGTACCTCCAGATGGAAATGGAGGAGGAATTGAAGCCACTTCTCACACTGGCAACGCACAAGGGCTTGTATCAGCTCAACCGTCTTGGGTTTGGTGTGGCTTCCGCACCAGCGCTGTGGCAGCAGGCCATCGACCGCACCCTGCATGGCGTTCCACATCAGGCCTGCCTGCTAGATGACATCATCGTCACTGGTCGCGACGGCGATGAACATTTGGACAACGTGGAGAGCATCTTGGGTCGTCTCTCCGACTATGGCCTGAGAGTCAATCCAGCGAAGTGCACGTTCTTCACAGATGCAGTAGAGTACTGTGTTCATATTGTCAGTCGCCATGGTTTGTGCAAGACTTATGACAAGATCAAGGCGATCAATGAGGCCCCAGCACCACAGATCGTGTCCCAGCTGCGCAGCTTTCTGGGTATGGTATGCTACTACAGTCAGACCTCGCTTAACTGCACACATCTGTTTTCCACAAAAATGTCCGGATAGGCGAGGGAACCAGATAACTGAACACACATACTGTATATGCATGTGGCATGTCAAAAGCAGTGACATTGTACATACATGTAGATGGGTCCTATGCAGTACAACTAGCGTGCACAGTATGTAAAACAAGCAAGAAAAATGACAAGTGCATGCAACTGAGTGCTGTCCGCATGCACCCAGCAGGTCAAGGACTTTACTCCCTGATTCTAGCTTCTGCAAGCCACATGCAACCGGATAAGACGAAGCTTTTTGTACACATTTTAACCAGTTTGTACTTGGTCCGACTTATTAAAATGTGCGTTTCGCTTCGAACGTCAGCCAAACAAATTCAAATAAACTCAGGACGAACAAACTTTCCAGCTACCTAACACTATCCTTCAGTTGTCGATTTGTGATGTTGAAGAAGAAATGGTTCCAACCTCAAAGTAGGCAGCGCCTCAGGATCCTAGTCGACTGGAGCATTTTGCGTGCGAATTTTGTCGTCAGAGGACTCCTGTTGCTTCTCGCGCAACACAGAGAAGGCCTGGTGCTGAAATCAACACCCCACTGCGATAGGGAATTGTCACGGAGTACCAGAAACCCCTGGGCGATCGTTCTCGAGTGCTTCCTGGCGGATTGAAATCGCTGCAGTCGCTGTTTCTTTGGAAGAATCAAGTTCAGCAAACGCGTCATTCAGAAACTCGTGCAGAAAGCACCTGCATCGCTCCATCCAGTTTGTGCTGATCTCTCTCGCATTCGTTCACGATGTGGCGGCCGACGAATCAAGATCACAGAAGAGATCGTCGAGAAGTTGATCGATATAAACAACCGCCCTTGAAGTTGAGGTCGACTTTCAGGAGACAACCTGGCTAGAAAACTGAAGACTGTGAAGCGCAGAAAGGGTGAATACGGTGCGTGAATGGTGCGGAGACCTCGCCGACTCCTCGGAGCCGCGATCGCGATGCGTCACAAGATCGCCAGTCTCCGGGGCCAGTGGATTCGTGAAACAGGCAGGGAACAGCACGCATGGTCTGATGCAGCTGACTGTGTGACAGTCATGCCCACACAGATCAGACTCAGTAGTTCTACGCGCGCGGCACACGGTGATGAGAAGTGATTTTTTTATGCGTGGTGGTTTACTTGTTCGCCTCATTTGAAAGTGTCGTGGGAGCGTCAGGCGAAAACATCTACAGCCACCATTCTGGCAGTCGTACTGCACGAGGAGGAGGCGAAGTCGATCGTCTAAATCATGCCTATGGAGTGAAAAAATCAAGGAAGCGCAGTGTAGCTTGGAGGAGATGAAAAAAATGTCGACGTTTTGCAGGTTGACGCACTTGAAGAAGCGCCCTGAGACACCAGCAGAGATGAAAACTAGAAGGCCAGGCCAAGAAACGACACAGTAGTTATCTATCTATCGTCTCTTGGTCGATGTTTTAGTACAGGTGCTCCTTTGGACATAGGCTTGAGTGTTTAAGCGAAGCGCACATTTTAATAAGTCGGACCAAGTACACAAAATCATGCACCGGTATGCGGATCGCGAGGTCCGGCTATGTTGTATGCGTAACATATGCTGCACATCGGTACCCAGCGATTTTTTTTTACAATGATCACAGCTCACAGGCAAAGACAAAAAATTGCATAGTGGGAGCATAGTGATGGTGAGGCTTTTTGCCCTCAGCCGACCTGAGGTCTCGACGTCATGGGGACATTCTTCCGGATGGCGAGGGATCCGGATAAACGAGGACCGGATAAGCGAGGTCTGACTGTACCAGTGCTTCTTTAAGGACTGCTCCCGGACTCTGTAGCCTCTCAACCACCTGCTCCGAAAGGGTCAGTCCTGGCATTGGACAGCTGACTGTGCAGCAGCATTCAAGACCATCAAGGCAGCTATCGCCTCGGATCAGGTACTCATGCATTTTGATCCCGACCTGCCGGTACTGTTGGCAACTGACGCATCACCCTACGGCCTGGGAGTGGTGCTCTCGCATGTTCTGCTTGACGGTACGGAACGGCCGATTGCCTTCGCGTCACGTTCGCTGATTGAGACCGAGAAGCGATATGCCCAAATAGATAAGGAGGCCTTATCATTCTATCGTCTGGGGAGTCCGTAAGTTTCACACGTATCTGTTCGGACGATCGTTTGTGCTGCTGACAGACCACGAGCCTCTGACAGTCATTTTCAGTCCGAGCAAAGGATTGCCAGCTCTGACGACAGCGCGTCTACAGCGGTATGCCATATTCCTGGCCAGTATGAGTTACGAAATCAAGTATCGCAAGTCAGGTGATCATAGAAATGCTGACGGCTTATCACGACTTCCCTTGCCGCACACGCAGGAGGAGAACCTGGACTGGGCAGAAGTATTCAACATGGCCCAGATTGATCCGCTTCCAGTGACAGCCGTGGAAGTCACTCGCCACACGGCTCATGATCCAGTCTTGGCCAAGGTCCTAGCTGGTGTTCGTGACGGGTGGTCACACTCCCCAACTGACGGTGACATGCAGCCATTTGCGAGGCGCAAGAATGAGCTGGGACTGCACCAAATATGTCTTATGTGGGGAATCCAGGTTGTCCCCACCCTTACTACGCAAGCGAGTACTCGAGGAACTGCACACAGGCCATCCAGGCATGGTTCGTATGAAGTCGTTGGCCCGCAGCTTGGTTTGGTGGGCAGGCATGGACGCTGACATCGAGACAACTGGCAAGGTCTGTGCTGGCTGCCAGGCACACCACGCAGCATCACCAAAGTCACCACTCCATCCGTGGGAGTGGCCGTCCAAGCCATGGCACTGCCTCCACATTGATTTTGCAGGACCGTTCCAAGGGCACATGTGACTGATCGTGGTGGATGACCACAGCAAGTGGCCGGAAGTTCTGGCAATGAACAGCACCACTGCTCCAGTCACTGTTCACCGTCTCAGGGAAGTGTTCGCCCAGCATGTTTTGCCTGACCAGATCGTCAGTGATAATTCAAATCCGATGAGTTCCGTCGTTTCACTGAGGCCAACGGCAGTACGCACACCTTCTCAGGACCGTACCACCCAGCGACTAATGGGTTGCCCGGACGATTGGTGCGTACGATGAAGCAGCCACTCAAGTCCCATTCGGACACAGCACCGCTCGAGTTCTTGCCTCGCTACCTGCTGTCGCATCGCACCGCACCACATGCAACAACGAATGCGATACCAGCATCTTTGCTAATGCATCGTGAGCTACGCACCCAAAGTTGTCTTTGGTCCAGCCCAGTGTTCAGGCATCTGTGGCCAAGAACCAAGCAGCTAAGAGTAGTGCGAGGTCAGCAAACCGTGAGCGCACGTTTGCGGTGGATGACACAGTCATGGTGCGTGACTACCTCACCAATACACCACACCCGTGGATTCAGGGCACAGTGCAAGCAGTACACGGCTCCCGCCACTATACTGTGGAAGTAGGCCCAGACCAGCAATGGAGGCGCCATGTGGAACAGCTCCGGTCAGTCGTTTCCGCTCCGCAGTCATTCGTACCAATGAGCGCAGCGCCTTTGCCGTCCGTCGCTGCACCAGCAGAGCCTGATCACAGTTTGTGTTTTCCCGCTGCTCATTCGCCGACTTGTGTTCCGCCACCACCCAGTGTTGAAGCCGCTGCTATTCCAACACCTCCACCTGTGCAAGCAACAGTACCAGCAACTACTGCAGCGCAGCAGACCCAGCCGCCACCGGCACAGGCTCCAACTGAGCCCCGTCGTAACCCGGCAAGAACTCGAGTTCTGCCAGCTCGCCTGAGAGATTAAAACATTCTCCTCAATGCTCTGATAATCTGTTGCTCGCGTGGTTACTGAATTACTGTGCTCTCGGCTTATCCATTGACGTTCTTTTGTGTATTAAATGTACATACGCGTTTGCGACCCTACTATACATGTAGGGGAGAAATGTAGCGTATGTGCTGATGATACACTCATGGACATTTCTTACATCATCATTATCGTATTGATAATTGATGTCACACCATGCGCAGATCATTTTAGTATGTCTGCTCTTTTGTATTGACACACGTGTCTCCTTGTTCTTGTTCTGTTGACATAATTTACTTGCAATTGTAGTTGGTCTTCTTCTAGTCTCCATGTAATCGATCATAAAATAAACCGAACACCGTCTCTAGCTGAGACACTACAGACGTGTAGCTAGCGAAGGTGAAGAAACGCTACATATATTACACTCATACTCAATATATGCTTTTAAGTGGTCAGTTGCCATACATAGAACAGTCACATGGCATATGAATAGTGAAATTATGCCATCGCATTCACGTAGTACCGGCTCTGATACTTCCCTTGTGCCTGGGACACACAAGCACACAAAAGTGAACGCATTGTCAATTGCGCACTTACACTGGTAAGGACAATGAAGGGGTGTACTGCACCTGGGTCACTAGGCTCAAATGGGTTTGAGCTAGCTGCAGTGATACCTTCACCTGCATGTCGCCTATCCTCCTTGTCATGGTTGAAGGTGATATCATCCAGCGATGATTTCGTTCTAGAAACCGGCAGGTAACAGTGCTCCACATTGCTGGTAGTGCAGAGGGATTGAGAACACGAATCCAGAATGGACTGGCTTGCAGTGGAGGAAGTGGATTGGGTAGAATCCTCCAGTTGGCTTGCATTCGTCAAGGTTGACTCCTCCTTTGCATCATGCTTTTTTCTCACCACAACTGTGCAATCTTCCTCATTGATCAGTGTTTGGAAGAGGTGTGTGATCTGCTCAGCCGTGCCAAGCACTTTGTAGTTGTCTGGAATGCAGTGCTGCATTAGCTCCTGGACAGGGTGCAAAAGAGTAAACAAAGATCCCAGAAATACATACTGTATAGTAGGACATTCTCGGACGGAATTTATTTTCGTACGATTTCGTACACGGCCTCTTTTGTACTAAAATTAATTCCGCACTAAAATTTTTGATCATGTGATATTATGTACACAATACATGGTGTACATCATGAACTGGCTCCTGTTCAGGACGTGTGCGTACGCATAGTGGCGCGGTGCAGTTCATAGCACAGCTAGCCATAACGTATATAACACGCATGCAATGCGCCTTGGCACTCGCCTACTGCATGCGAACACGTGCATTTATCACGCAGCACGTCTACGAAAATATAATCCGTACGAAAGGTCGAAATTCGGCTTTGTCCGAAAATATTCCCGCCCGAATATATCCTGCTACAGTATGTATAGGATATTGACCAAGACGAGGTCTAGAGGGGAAATATAGGCCGAGTAAAAGACCGAGGTCCGCCGAGGTCTTTTACGAGGCCTATATTTCCCCTATAGACCGAAGTCGAGGTCAATATCCTATTTATCACGTGGGCACGTTTGGCAGCACTGCCTGAGCTGACGCTTGCAAGCGCCCTACTCCTAGTGGTGGCATACAGTTGCTGTACATGATGCCAATCTGGACTGGTGAGTGGGACAAAATGCGCACGGAAATGCTGGAGGTTGCAGTGAGCTGCACTGCTGGCAGCACTGCCTGAGCTGACATATGCAAGCGCTCTACTCGCAGTAGTTGCATACCATTGCGGTACATGATGCGGATCTGGACTGGTGAGTGGGACAAAATGCACACGGAAATGCTGGCCAGTGCACTGAGCTGCACTACTGGCAGGCGGGTCGTGCTGTTCCAGTACGCCATGAAGCGCAGTTGCCACAAGTTGATATTGATAACCTGGCTTTGGAGATTTTTATTTTCCATTGCTATCAGGTTCGGCCTCATTTCCTCTGTGCTGCGCTGATGAGTCAACAAAGGACGAAACAGTTGTCCGCAGATTGAGTATTAATAACGTCCAGTTTCTTGCTGGCAAGAACTGGCGATTGGCCGCAGCGATCGTGGCCAAATACGTCGACAGCCACTCGTGAAACGTGGTGAGGGACAGTGGAACACAGACCATTCATGAACACTGTCCAGGTCTCAACTCCAGTGCTACCGTCATGCAGCCTTCGAAGCACAGTTCTGGGTTCGGATTCAAATAAATGCTAGTGCGCCAGAAGAGCAACATGAGGGGCTACGGAGTTGGAACGTCGCCGAAGCTGCACTAGAACTGACTGCAACTGACTCAGTATCGGGCAGCAAGAAATCGAAGTCCACGAACTCACCTCTCTGGACACGATCGAGAAGGGCATAGGACAGTCAGGTTCACCTGCTGTTGCCTGTGTTGGTGCTGCATGTGCGTATGGCGGTCGTCACTGCACCAGGCTCCCAGTAGGGTCCGGCCTACTGGCGGCGAGCGGCGATACGGATCCAAATAGAGCGACGAGAAGCTGGGTGGCGTTGGTGACGCCAGTGGACAACTAATGTTGTTACTTCCAACAGAAAATCAAAGTCCATTAACTCGCCTCTCTGGATACGAATTAGGATCGTCAGGCTCGTTCCTGCTGTTGCAGTGATGGTGCTGCGTGGCGGCCGTCGCTGCTTTCGTAGTATTACTACAGTCCATTTCAAAACTATAGCTGGACGCGTGAATTCATACGTACGAGCCGTACGTACTTTAGCTCACGACAGCCGTGAGTTTTGGATGAGTGTTTTCTGGTTTTCAGATGTGTTTTTCAGGTTTTTCTTCGTCGCCGCGGGAAATACAAAAGATGCAAAACACTCAAAGTCGGAAATGAAAAGGTGTGCATGTGAGGAAAGTCTCAAAAGAAATGAAAGTCTCAAATGAATCTTCTTCTTGTTTGCATTTTCTGAGTGCCTGACTGTAATGGCTTCCAAAGCCCGTAAGAATCTCAGTGATGCCGAGAAAGATATGATAGTCGTGTTCATTGTTTCTTCGAACAAGAGCTGGATTTTGATTGACGCTTGAGTGTCCGAAATCCTCGTCGTCGAACTCACCTTGCAAACGGCGTGAGTAAAACCACTGTCACTCGTTGTGTCAGGCGAAGGGAACAGGGAGGCTCAAATCAAATCAAAAAGAGAAAATATAACTATCATCTTTACTGCATTTCACCCAACAAGATCCAAAACATGCAGAAAAGAAGAGTAAAAAAAGGCAGGAGAAAATATAATTATCATCTTTACTGTATTTCACCCAACAAGATCCAAAATATGCAGAAAAGAAGAGTAAAAGAAGGCAGGAGGCGTGATGGGATTCGAATGCCCCACACCGTGCACACTTATACTGGAAATCACGGATCGAAACCGCGAGGCTACCAGGACCCGTACAAAAATGCACCCGCGATGGTCTGGGCGCAGCACTGTTTCAGCAGGAGCAAAAATCCGAAACAAACTGGTCAAACCCTTAAAACAAACTGGTCAAACCCTTCAAAACAGAAATCACATGTAAAACCAGAAAAACTGATCTCAAAATAAACTTCAATTGTAGCGAAAACAAAGTACCGTACTGGCAATATATGTAGCCGCGTAACGCGTAACGCAGGGGGGTGTGGCGTAACGCGCGACCAGGCTAATGCGACAAATTTTCGTTGCGTTCGTAACGCGCGTCCGGCGGGGTGCGGCGATCTTTTCATTGCGGTTTGCAAAAAATGATGCGGCAATAGCAAAGAAATGATGCGGCAATAGCAAAAAGTGATGCGGCAATAGCAAAAAAGGACTGCAGCAATATAGAAACCTGTGTAACGGCTGATGTGCGACTTTGCATGTAACGCCCTGCGTGCCGTAAACATGTGCCAATGTAGCGCTTCATGGCCTCACTGCGACCATATATATTGCCAGTACGGTATATAGCCAGAATTGTGAAGCGATGCATAGACGGAATCTGGAGAAAAACTAAAAATATTTAAATAAATCCCATCGAATTTTGCAAAACACCACGCGTCTATAGTTTTGAAATGGACTGTAGTAGGCGGGCGGCGGAGCCAGGTAGAGCGAGGAGATCCGGAGAGGCTGGACGCCGGTTGGTGACGACGACATTGTTTCAAGGCACAAACAAGGGTCGCTGGGATCGGAATTTGAAGCGTGGAGGTACTTCAGGAAACCTGATGATGGCGCAAGCTAAACGTCCACAGTCGACGTACCACTGTAGACGACAACATTGTTTCAGGCTCCAACAGGCGTCATTTAAGTCTGAATTTGAAGCGTAGAGACACGAGAATGGAAGCTTGAAAGTCTAAACGAAAGGAAATTGTTTGGGTACACAGCAAGTTGCACGCTCGAAAGTCTAAACAGCAATGACATGCAAGATACATTGTACAGGATTTTGAACGGCGTGTGCCCACGTGACTCGCGCATGTATGTATGTATATTTTTATTTGAATTCGCAAGTACACACGGGCTACAAGCCCAATTACATGGAAGCGAATGCCATAATGAGGCCAATTAAGAAAAAAAAGGTGGAGGAAGGAGGAGGATGGTAGCAAAGCAACAGGGAGGACAATTCAGGAGCAAAATCAACAATTGCCCAAATGTGAGAGCACCGCATGCGTGCAGGTTGGGCCAGCTCGCTGGGCTGGCTGCTAACTCGCGTTAGCATGCTTATGCTCATGGTGCGTGCACGCACACGCACGCACACACACACACAAACTTATACAACGCCAAGAAAACACCAAGAAAAGAGTAGAGACACAATACACACACAACTCCAACAGCCATGCAAACGTCCACCCATTTACACGTAAAGTAAAGAGGGATAACAAAATAATAATTATTTAATAATTATACGAAACGAATGCATACGTGGACGGGTGCACGCACGTTTATATACATGTAGTAGTGTAAGAGAGTAACATAGTGCAGTAGTCAGCATAATACTAGCACATGCTGAGAGTGCAATAGCAAGCTTCACCATTGGTCATGGCCATGCAAATGTTCAGCAGCATTCAGTTCCGCAAGTTTCTGAAGATCAGCACACCTGCAACAAATAGATAGCACAAGGATACGCTTATTACCGTAATGATGCATGGAAGAACACAACTACCAAGTTCTCAACGAATGTGATGCTCAATGAAAATCCATCCACTCAAAGACCTGTGAACAGGTGATGGTAGGGACAATAATCTATTAGTAATACGAGGAATAAGATCGTTTCTGCACGCTCAAGACGCACAGACACATCAACATAAGAGTAGTGTGCTCCACAGTGTTTCACTTCACTGCAACTAAATTGAAATGAGATGATTTAAACAATCTGTACAGCGTTACCGTCAGTCAAACAGTATTCCCCAAGATGAAAATGCAATGATTTGTTGTCACGAGGCAATTTCACTGACACAATGTCATGTTTGTGACATCAAAAACGGTTACTTCATGGAATACGAGTATTATCTTGAGAAGATTTTCTTGTCATCGGCATACAAGCAATCCTCCTACTACTACTAATACACTGGCACTGCGTTTGTTGATCCCATTGAATTTGACATCATACTAGAGGAAAAGTGTCGTGGAGTTCACATAATTATCACAGGACAAAAATACATTTCTCATGAAATTAAATTGATGATAGCTAGACAATTGATGCAAAGTCCTTGCAGTCCTTGAGGACTGATAGTATTGTCACGCAACTACTACGAAGTCGTTGATTACTTTTAGGGCATTCATTCAAACAACTTCAAACAAACGCGATACGCTCCTTGAAAATGGAAAAAAATTCAACCATAACGATAGAACAGCAGACCAATCGAAACGAGTAAAAGCTTCCTTACCTCAGTCATTGTCCTGCCATGCAGTTGGACAGCAGTTTGACACGGTGGTACAGGCAGCTCTTGTCCAGTCAAACAGGGTATCCTTGTGGCGTCGAACGAAAGAGAGTGCCAGTGTATCTGACTCGTCAGATTGGAACTGTGCTGAACTTTTCTCGTTCTCCGCTTTCTGCTTTCATCCCGCGAACTGATGAAACCGTTCAAACGTCTTACTGTCAGCAACTGCACAGAAGAACTGGCAGCCATGGCAAGTCAAACAGGGGATCCTTTCGGCGTCGAACGAAGGAGAGTGTCAGTGTATCTGACTCGTCAAATTTGAACTGTGTTGAATTTTCGCCTTTTCCAATTTCTGCTTTCATCCCGCGCACCGATGAAACGTCTTCAGAGAACCACAAGACGCTTTCCAGATTTGATTTTGAACGTCTCCTTTTCCTCCTTGGTTACCTCGAGACATAATATTACTGTCAGCAACTGCACAGCAGAACTGGCAGCCATGGCTGCAGTGAAGAAAGGAATGCGCTGCCACGAGGCAAGCAAAATTGGAAAGGTGTTTGTTCTCTTTTTTTACTACACACAGGATGGTGGGACTGGATAAACTGGCCTCTTGAATAGGGGTGCGCGGATCATTCCCGGATTAATTTGGGAATACTATCGTTGAGAAAATTTTGGGAATTTTAGGGGAATTCTACCGATCTTTTGCGAGATCTATTGACCTTCAGAAGAGTTTTCGGGGAATTCTGTCAATTTTGACCTGCCAGAGCCAGAGAACAGAGAACAAGCGCGCATCCATGGACCCAGCCTGAGTACATAGTAGCTGTGTACAGTCATGTAGATCTAGTACATGTAGTGTGGATCCTGCATGCAGTGATCACGCGCCTGACCGTCCATTTTGCACACTAAAGAGCATGCGCAAGGCACGGTTCGTGCTGGGGTTCTTTTTTGGGGGGGGAATTCTGGAGATTTTTTTCGATGTTTTGGGAGAATACTTTCGAAGTTCCGCGGGAAATGCCCGAAAGCATAATATCGGGTGCGTGCGAGCATAATCCGCGCACCCCTACTCCTGAACCCTGAATAGGGGACTTTTAGAAAAGGTGTACTCCTTATAGGGGATTGCGCGGCTGGTTGGAGCTGATCAAAATTGAGTGGACTCCTGGACGCTGTATAGTGGATTTTGGACCAATAGACTCTATAGGGCGTTGGACATCATTATAGTGCATGGACTTTATACTGAGTCCAACATATATTTAGCGTATCCCCGTACGTTAGCGTACGGAGTCTGTCTGTCTATAAAAGCTTCTGCTCACAATTCTCTTCATGCCAGTTAAAGTTACATTTCAATTAGAGTTAGAGTTACCTTCATTCCAGTTCAGTTCAGTTTTTAATAAACAACAGTGTATTCACTGAGACCCTTGCTGTAGTTTGCCTCCGAGAGACTGCAGCCCGCTACAAAATTACACGACAAAGGCCTGGAAATGGGGGTGCGATGTATCACAGAATATGACTTATAATTGGGGAAATGCGGTACAGTACCAAATAGTGGTGGCGACCTCGGCGAAAATTATATAAGGAAGTTTGGTTTCTCCAGTGTGGGAGAAACCAAACTTCCTTATAAATGCAGTACATGATCATAATGATTAGTCTACCTTTCCCAAAGCTTGCACGCCACAGGGCTTGCTGACTGCGTATCCACCTGTTAATCTGCACACATTGTCATCGGAGTCAGTTTCAGCCGAAGATGATGAACTTGTCATCCCACCTTGGACCGGGATCACGACGGGAACCTGGTGACAGATGATAATTCGACAGTGCAGATGAAGAATTTGTAACACGCGCGCGCACACGCACACACAGACACACACACACACACATGCATGCACACACACACGCATTTAGTAATGTATAGGATCACACCTGCAGTTCTAAGCTCCTAACCTTGCATTGCAAAAAGATCTCAGTCACAATATTTTCTTGCACCCCACGCACGACTTTCCCTCGAAAATTCTTTTTCATTGCTCCAGCAGTGGAAGCCGCAAGGCGTTGTCACAGGCTGAGCTCAGTCGCAGTAGCCTCACAGCTCAAACCTGCAGCATGCACGTCTCCAAATCTGCATTGCCGATTTGAGCAGAGTAAAAGAAATGCACCAAAAAGAACAGGAAAACTGGGAAACCAACAACACCAACCCCAGAGCAATGGTAGTCTCGTAGCTAAAAAACAACAACAACAACAACAACAACAACAACAACAACAACAACAACAACAACAACAACAACAACAACAACAACAACAATGGTGCCATCGTGAGAATAAAGAATTCAACAAAAACAAAAACTAAAAAGTCTACGCACTAACTTACCGTGGCAACACACTGATGGCATGTTGGATCACAATCTGACGAGCTGCTCCCATCGTTATTGTCATCACCGCCATGGTTGCTCACATTGATATCAGCTCCTGTAGCAACGGCCATGTTGCATTGAGATATTCCAGCATGCATTCCACCGGGCAGGGCGCCGAAGCAGGATGATGCGTTCCTTGCCCCTGGTGACGCACCACTTCCACGTGTGCCTACTCCACTGGTTGCAGTGTTCGGATCTCGTGTGGGAACTGAGCTTTTCGACCCAGGGCCTGCCTGTTGGTCCTCCGTATTGAGCGTGATGTGGCCAATGGCCGGACATGATTTGCGAACCATTCGACAAACCAGTGTGACTTCAAACACTTCCTCATTACGGCCAATGTCATCTGCAGAGCAATTAATGAAAGATATTATTTTGTATTACTCCAGTTCTTCGTTGGCCGTCTTTAGTTCAATCGTTTCACCCTGAGTGCAGGCAATGCCGAAGAATTTGATGATAATGTTACAAACACTTGCACATGAATTCACAATTATTGTATTTGCTTCACTAGTTTGAGGGAAAGAGACAAACGGGAAAAGTCTGAAGAAAAAATTGACTCTCACCACCAGGACTCGAACCAGGGACACTTGCTTGTAGCTAGCGATGCTCTAACCACTCAGCTTTGGTGTAGTCGTTATCCCAGCAGAGACTGTTCAACATTCTCTTCAGACTTCGTAACTCACACTTCCTGTGAATCCACACAGGCGGGTGAGTAGTAGGCCTCGACCAAATATGCTTGCGCATATTTCCGCATATTTTTTTGAGACAGTTCATATATGGCATATTGAGCGACAAAGGGAATATTGGAATGAAGCCAGCATATAATTCAAATATTTTATAGATAATGAGGACAAAACATTCATATTATGGACAAAATGCGTTCAGAAATGCCTTTTATGGATAAATTTGGAATGGTTGAGGCGTTTGCTACATTTCCATATGGATGAACACTATCGCAACGGTTGCTGGGGACACACCCCAGCCATACTATTCCTCATGTGTTTTAATTTGGACCATAAGCATGATAGGCGTGAAGCCAATGAATATTCCAAGGTTGTAATTTACTGAAATGATCTACACTTTCTGCTTATGTCGAGCATATTTTGGCATATCTTTTTGCATATCTTGCTAAGCCTTTGGCATATCATGGACGTTTTCCCTAGTATGCGACGAGCATAATAATATACTCTTTTTTTTAGCATATTTGGTCGAGGCCTAATAGGTAGGGTCCAGCCGATAATGCTCCGAAAATGTTCATAATTTTATAATGCTTACCATAATGCTCCATAAACTTCTTTATAATGCTGATTATAATGCTTCAGCAAGGAATATAATGCTCTTAGTTTGGACAAAAATGGAAGAAAGTCTGCACATTGTCAAACTTCCAGGAAATTATGCATATCATCGATCTGCATCTGAAGTTGCCACCTTATCTCTCACGAGCTCCACCGCTTCTTGGCACTATAAGACATGATCGCTTCTCTATTGATTGCTCTGCATTTCAACTTTGATGCAGGGTTGTGGCAGAATAGTCGGTGTATCAAATCTCGACCCTAATTATCCATGTAGTGAGAGATGAAACCATTATTGCAGGTAGTCATTCATTGTTGGGATGAAGTTTATCTTGGCAAATAGTATTCTTGCCTGCAAACAAGCTGTCACTGCGTCCACTCTGTGAATAATGTCTTCATCTGAAACATCAGACGTGAGGCCAGCTCCTGAGATCCGGTCTCAGATGTAGAGCCCTCCCATTTGCGGAAATCCGGAAAACACGTGGTCAGAAGTTATTTTGCCACTCTATATACGTTGCTTCAACTTGCTTGTGCTCTCATCTTCTCCTTGAGATGGTGTGTAGACGTATGGCTTGACACAATACTCCTCCTTTTTGATTGCATTTGACTGTAGGCCTGGCATTACAACCGTCCACAACTAACTGTACGTGCTTCATCAGGAAAGTATGACAGGCGCTGCTGATCAATCGACTTGGTACTGAGTCCATGAGAAATTCTAGTTCTTTTCGAGCCTCCTGAACTGGACTCAGCAAAGGCAGTTCTTTCGGAACGAGCTCTTTCTGTTTATAGCCGCTCCTTCATCCTGGTCCAAATTTAGCAATGCATCAGTGTCTACTGCTTTATCGCTAGAGATGCTATCGCCAGAGCCTCTGGCACAACTAGAAAACTCTTCTTCGTCTGTTTGATATGCACTTCGCGTATGTCTCCTCCATAGCTCTCCATTATTCTAAAATGCATCAGTGTCTATTCAGTATCGCTAGAGATGCTATCGCCAAGCCTCTCGCACAACTAGAAAACTCGTCTTCGTCTGTTTGATATTCACTTCGCGTATGTCTCCTCCGTAGCTTTCCATTATTCTAAAAGTAAAAGAAACCTCGTAAATATTTTCTCCGGATTTGTGTCACTTGAACTGCCTCGGCCTCGGCTGGGCATGCTTCACAAATGACTTGTATGCATTTACCTGACCACATCGCTACAATCATAACGTTTTTATGTAGCAATAGTTATGTAGCGTTAAAAAAATAAAGGTGTTACGTACCTACACAAGCACAAAATCATGCGCCGGTACAATGCATAGTGCTCAAACGCCTGGACTGGTTGGAGCGTAGTACGCAAGAAGTGCACAAAAGGAGTAAAATAAGGCTGCTTCGTTGTTACTCAGAGTTTCATGGCGAAAACCAATTATCAGACAACATCTCATGATCATGATTGTAGCCGATTGTTGCCAAAAACCTGGGATTTCCCGATATCATCTACTATGAAACTCGTTATGCCGCTCAAACCTAACATAATGCTCGTTTTGTTCCTTTCTAATGCTCCATAATGCTCTGATACTCGGATAGTCGTATAATGCCGAATATAATGCCGGCATTATCCGCTGGACCCTATCCATAATGTTCTGATGCTCGGATAGTCGTATAATGCCGAATATAATGCCGGCATTATCCGCTAGACCCTAGTGGTTTACGATAGAGAAAGATAAAATTTGAACACCCAGCAAATGCCCACCACAGCAAGACAGCAGGGGCGTACCTGGTCTCCCCCCCCCCTCTTTTAAGGGTGCACGGTCGCATAACATGTGTGTAGGATAGCTGGTGCATGCGATTCATGGTCATAACGTGCATGCTGAACCCACATATAGGTCGAAATATTTAGGGGGGGGGGGGGTGCACGTGCCCCCGTGCCCCATGCGAGCTACGTGCCTGAGACAGTGTGTCTTCTTAGTAAGTTCTTACCCTTTGGTATGCTTGGCACTAGTGCTGTGAGAATGTGAGTGTGCCTGGAAAACTCTGCTGCTTGACTCCTCACAGTGCGCCTTGTGGACGTCAGTTGAAAGTAAAGGACATGACCTTGCGACACACAGTCTGGGATAAACCCTTGGAAGTGTGCGTTCACATAGAATTGTCGCTGAAAGTCAAAAACACGCAGAAAACACTGAAAAGATTGATATGTGCAGCACACGTAAGGGCACTACTGTGTGACGTTGTAACCGCCACAGATCACACAGAGCATTACCAGGTTTTTTTCGTACAGGGTGTACTCACGGAAAGAAAAATAATGTGGCTGGCAGATGAAGGTCAATTAAAGGGGAACTCCACGAAATATGAAAATTTGATATCCTGTAGAGTTTCGGGCGCTGAGTCGAATGGTCTTGGTCCGAAGTCTCTACGAGAAAGCGTTCTTGAGATATTTTAATTTTAGTCACGCCCCTATACCAATGTATGTGTGACGTCATTGTGGCACGGTGCGAAAATACTTGGATTTTGAATCTTGCTTTCTTCAGCACGAAAGTCACCTCAGAATGTAGTTTGCCAAGTCGCCTGAGCCACTGCGATGCCAAATTGTTGTATTGTTGGTTGTGCCAGTGTAGCGTTGGTCACGCGTTGGTCACGCTACAAGCTCAGCATTTGCGTATACGCTCAGCGTACTGTTCAATACGACGTTATTATTATTATTATTTTTTTTATTATATGGAAAGAAGCCTCTTGTCCGGGCCAATAACACCAAAAAAGCAGATAGATGTGAGCTCAAAAATGGAACGAAAAATAGCAAATAGAATCAAAACTCACGATGGAATCAAACTCTTGATGGAAACTACAACCCAATGAGTTGGAAAACAAACCACAGAATTAGATATTGGGAATAGAGTCAGACACAACAACAACCAAAATCAGTACACCAAAAATCTGTCCTACAAAAAAACAAAGGAACAAGAAAAACAAGAAAGACGAAGTACAAAGAATCCCCCCCCCCCCAAAAAAAGAGGGGAGAACGGGATGAAAGAGGACCGGAGAGCGGCAAACCCCAGGAGGACTTAGCGTCACGTAGTGGCGGGAATGCGGGCCTCCACAGAAACAGCATCCACATCCGCCGCCAGACCAGGTGCACGGAATGCACGGCGACTCCCACGAACCATCAGGACGGAGTCGCGGACAAGGCTGAAAGCCAGGTCCGTCCGCAGCTTTCCCATCACGAGGGGATAAGGCTGCGAGAGCTTGGTGGAGAGCTTCGTTCCGAACAGCTTCAGGAGCCGGGTGGCCTCCTTCGCCAGGGCACCAGCAGAAGACAGGACGATCGGGGACGATCTCAACTTCCCGGATCCGGGCACCGTATGCCGACTGCTTCTGACGCTCGTGCCATTGGAACACCTCAGCCAGCGGGCGAGATCGGTACGACTGTGCGTTGGGATAGAACACCCTTACATCAAAAAATGCATCAGTCTGTACCGACCAAAAACCCCTGGCCTTGATGTCCGGTCTGGCGTCGTCCGCAGTGAGCAGGGCAGGACCATGGTCAAACGTGCGGACCGTCGGTTGCAGCGGTGGCTCCAGCTGCACATCCTCAGACACTTGAGAGAGAAGTTGGCCCAGGTAGTTGCGGACATGGTTGTGCCGGTGGATGGGATAGCCGCCCAACTTGCAAATCATTGCGTGGTCGATGGTGAACGGCCGGCCGCATGGACACTCGGTAGGTGAATCGTGGATGGTGAGGCCATACCGAATGCATAGGGCATCAACGAAGGACCGCCGGTCGAGGGAGTATCCATGCTCGCGAACAGGAAGACAGGTCAGCCATGCACCTGTTCCCTTGGCCTGGAGGTGCTCCAGAAGCATTGGTGGTAGGGCCTCTGGACCAGCTGTCTGCAGGACGGTCTTGGTAGTCACAGACTGGGCTTGCTTGGCAGCAGCCTTGGCGGCGCAAATGGTCGCTGGGTCTACGCTGTAGAGGGGGGACTGGTCCGCGATAAGTTGCTGGAGACTGCTCGTGATGGACAGAGATGCTGTCCGCTGTTGCGGGGCAGCCCCAACTTGATTGAGCACTGCAAGGCCACCATGACGCACAGGCAGAGCAAGGAGGCTGCGTAGAGGGGCAGGGACGACTGGCACACCCAATAGAGCTGCCAACAAGACGGAGCGAAGAGAGGACTCGAGAGGCTCGAAGACGTCTGGTGCACAGCTCGACACGCGCATCAGGAATGTCCAGCGGTGACGGTACCCAAAGACCAGTGCTGAATACACGGCTTGGGGCTCGGCCTCGGCCACGTTCGCCAGCTCACGCATCTCAGATGCCCAAGCCTCCACTCGAGCATTGCAAAATGTTGTCTTGAAGGCTTCCGAGCCCAGAGGAGCACCCAGGTAGGGGCGGCCCTCAGTGGTGATGTGGACATCGGTGTCGGCGAATGCAGCGTTGGCAGCATCGAGATGCTCGGGCTTGACAACCAGCCAAGTCTTGGCAGCGTTTGGATAGTAGCCAAATGCTGGGCCAAGTTGACAAATCTGGTCCCACCAGGTGCGAAGGCGCTGCAGCAGGCCAGCGGCTCCCGCGTCATCGGCATACCATAGCTGGATGGTCGAGGCGTCCAGTCGAGCAGCGGACGCACCGACGCCGGCTGGTCTCTCAGTTGATTCGCGGTCATGCACCGTGCCAGCTGGAGAGTCGTCCATAAGGGCGGTGGCGAGGGAAGTGACGAGTGGCGTAATGGCAATAGCGTAGAGGGGCATGGCTAGTGGGCAGCCTTGCGTGGTGCCTTCAGCAGACCAGATGACCGTACCGCTGACGTGGAGAGGTACTGTCCTGCGGTAAAAGTTTTTCGAAATTGTTGCTATTGATGAACATAGTAGGTGGATGTTGTTGAGCATAGCTGCACGGTTCAGGGAGTTGAACGCGTTGGTAGCATCGACCAGGAGTGCTCCCTCTGTGTTGCTGCTGTCAAAGTGGCGACACAGGGCATGTGCAGCGGCCTCCGCCCCCCCCCCCTCCTGCCCAGCACAGGTTTGAAGTGCCCCCGCGGCCTCAACAATGTCCTGACGCGTGATGCGGAGGACCACCTTGGCAATGAGGCGACGGAGGGTCTCCCCAATGCCGATCGGGCGCACACCAGGATTCTTATCCCGGGGCACAAGCCTTCCAGCCAGCAGCGGCGCCAAAGCACCCGAGTCGACAGGAGAGGTGGCGAGGCGCTTCGTCAGCATGGCTACAGCGTTGCATAGGCCCGTGGAAGATCCTCCAAATGAACAACACATCCTCCGCCAGGCATCTGCATCCAGCCCAGACACCCCTGCCGCACCAGACAGGGAAAGAGAGGTTGCCCGGACAAATGCAGCATTGACCGGTTCGAACAGCACGGGATGCGTTGGGCGGCACGGACCCTGTAGCAGTACATCGGATGAGGGGCCATCCAAGTCCGGTGATGGGTGTTTGGCTTTCAGAATATCTATGGTGGACTGGCCACCACCGCAGTCAGCCTGCAAGGGAAGGACGCCCCCCTTGCCTGAGGTGTGCAGGCAACGAATTGCTGCTTTCACTTTGCCCGCGAGCATGAGACGGGTAAAGTCTTTTACCGCTGCGTCATCAGACCGCTGGAGAGGACCGGATGGTAGGTGGTCTTGGATCTGCTGACCCTCGTGGAGCAGGGAAGTGATATCACCATCTTTCCATAGTTGGAGTCGACGCTGCAAGCAGCGGACATGATCAGCAGCCTTTGATGTCCGGAAAGGTTTCTGCAGGAGAAGCGGCGGAAACACCATAGCAGCTTTCAGAGCAATGCGTTCCTGAGGTGTGTCAGGGGACAGGAGTTGCAGGAGACGAGCCTGCTCCTCCACGAACGCACAGCCTGCTTTTCCAGATGGTATTGCAAAAATGTTGCGGCGCCAGTTGACGACAACTTCTCTCGCGTGCTCCAGGGCTTGCTCAAACTGCGATGATGGGACGGAAGCCCAGGTGAACGGCTGGCAGTTTAGGGCTGGTGCAGCGTCAGGGAGTCGCTCAGGTGGCTGAGAGGCGTCCAAGTTCGCAAGCAGGTCAATGACCTGGGATGAAATGGCAGAGTAGTCCAGGGCGTGCGCACCCCCAGTGCTGTGCGTACCGGAAGGCAGCTGAGAATTCTCTTGAGAGTTTCGAACCTGGGGAGTTTGAGTGCCTGAGCCAGAAGCCGCAGCGGGGCATGAGGATGAAACAGACGTCTCCGTGGCAGCACCGCTGGGTTGTGAGGACGTGGTAGAAGGGTGTCCGCGACCATCGTGGCAGGAAGAGGAGGCCGATATTTGAGATACTCCTTGAACATTCGAAGATCGAGTTCTTGAATTTCGAGTATTCACGGCGGAGGGTGCTGGGCACGATGAAGAGAAAGCCAGATGAGAGGCGGCAGCAGCGCTGCCGGCCTTCTGTGACGACGTTGAGCGACAGGAGTTACGACACGTTCCATGGCGATTGGCGGAGCAGTTGGTACATTGACGTCCAGCTTTGTCGCATTTGCAGCCTGAACAGGTCGAGGCCTTTCCGCACGTGCAGCATGGCGGCATAGCTATAATATTATTATTATCGTGCTCGGGTCGCCGCAGCTAGCGCTGACCTGGAGGACATCCCCGAGGAGGGCAGCGACCCCTCTGGCGTCGACTCTCCACGTCCGCATCATTCTCCACGTTCGCATCATTCTTCGCAGAGAAGTCCAGCATCCCATACGATCTCACTGAAGACACACTTCCGCCTTTCCCACCACGCACTGACGCCGCCCAGAGTCAAATCCGTTTCCGGGAATCAGCAGAGCTCAAGCAGCTCCGGTGTCTTGAAGTATCCAAAGCGTCCGGGCCAGACTCCATTTCCTGCCGCGTTCTAAAGGAGTGTGCGACTGAGCTCTCAAAGCCGTTGTCGCGCCTGTTCTCGTCTTGTCTCTCCCATGGTTACCAGCCTACAGCCTGGAAGGTAGCCAATGTGGTTCCCATCCACAAGCCAAGGGCGATGTCCGTAATTATCGACCAGACTCCTTGCCCTGTATAGTATCCAAGGTGATGGAAAGAATAGTCAACCAGCAGCTCATCAACCATTTCAACAGCAATACCCTCCTGTCTGCCAACCAGTTTGGCTTTGGGAAATCAATCGGCAAAGCTGACCTACTAACGTCACTCCGGCATGAATTGGCTTTAACCACCAGCAAGGGCGGAACCATTGAGGCCCTCGCCATAGACATAGCAGGCGCGTTTGACCGGGTTTCACACCCTGGGCTCCCCTGCAAGCTTCGAGGCTATGGCATTGGTGGGCAACTGCTGGCCTGGTTAAAATCGTACCTCCAGAACCGGAAGCTGCAAGCTGTTGTTGGGGGACAGACCTCTACCCCCTCTACCATCCGGTCAGGCGTCCCTAAGGGCAGCATCCTAGGGCCCACATTGTTTCTAGTACTTGAAGTAGACATAAACGACGCCGAAGATCAGCTACCTGCCAGCGTCTCCATTGCCGTGTATGCTGATGATACTACTTGGTCCGCCCAGTTAAAATTGGCGCTTATCTTCACACTTGTCTCAGGAAAGAAATACGAATATTTGAAGCAAGCTACGATCACAAAGCACTATATACATGATTATTTACATGTTAGTAAGCAACTCAGTCGAAAATTCAAGCAAGTTACACATCCTCCTCGCCACTATCGTCGCTGGAGGAAGAGCTCAAAACGTACGATCCGGACAGCTGCTGCACGGGTCGTTTCATAGCTTGCTCCACTTCTCCTCGTCTCGAATCACGCTCAAAGGCAGTGCGTGCCTGTCACCTTCCCATCAGAAGCTGAGTGAGACTGCCCGCATGTTGACTGTAAGTGTTATCCGCGTTCGTCGCAATAATGCGACTTTGTTTGAGACAAAAAGGCAACGCCATATCAGTGTCCTTTTTTCAAATCGCTCCTCCGCGTGTCGTACTTGCTGATCAGCACCCGTACCCGAGCGAGCCGCTGGTGCTTGTACATGCAGCGCAGTGATAGCTTCCGCTTGATGTAGCACCTGTGCGTACTGCACCTACAACGCCGTGCACCAGGCTTTTCGGCTAGTTTCCTGAAAGTCCTTTGCACGAGTGTTTCTCTCAGGACTTGGTGTTTCCTTTGATTAGCTCCTTTGCTCTGTCCTCTGTGAGCTTCAAAGTGTGTCCGGCGGATTGGTCTCACTTACTGGAGACATCGACATGAGCTGCAGTTTCTTCGTCAGCGATTTGCTGGTGATATCCCCTTCACTAGGCGCTGTACTGTGCAAGCACTGAAATTCAAGCTCGCGAAGCGCTTTTTCAGATTTTCTATACCTCCCCGGGGTAAACAATCCTTGCCATCAGACAGCTGAAAGTAGACAGAAACTGTATTCTCCATCGCTCTGAAATGCGAACATCCTGACCTATTTTACGGACTCGAGCGGAGGTTGCAGTGTTTTCTTGGGCTGACGGAAGTGTTCGTCGGCGGCAGCTCCGTCAAAAAGACTCAAACGAACCGATCGCAACTTCTGTGATGGTTTGTGCTGCCATGTCGTCGGATGCAATGGTCAATGGTCATGTTCGGATGGTGAATCGGTGGTTCCATGCCGTGTGGCACAGGCAGAACACCAAAAAACCAAGTGAGAAGATAAGCGCCAATTTTAACTGGGCGGACCAAGTACGTTATACACGTCTGTCATGCCTGGACAGACCACAGAGGCCGCCGCAGCTGCACTTCAGACAGCCGTAAACCAGCTGGAAGCCTGGGGAAATACTTGGAGGGTTACCTTTGAGCCCTTTAAGTCACAGCTGATGTCCGTGACCAGGAAGCTGGCCCCTCCAGACTTCCCCTCTGTCAAATTCCTTGGCACCCCTGTTCCTGTCAGCAGCCAGTTGAAGCTCCTTGGGGTGGTGTTCGACGAGAAGCTCAACTTCAGCGCCCACCTCCACCAGCTTTCTGTGCGCGCACATCAACGCCTCCATTTCATGCGGAAGGCAGCCCCCATCCTGGACGCTGCTGGACGCCTAACCGTCTATAAGGGCTTTGTAAGGCCCACATTTGAGTATGCCACACTAGTCTGGCTTGGTACTGCAGTAGCAAGGCTGTCCTATCTCTACAAGGTAGTCTGGCTTGGTACTGCAGTAGCAAGGCTGTCCTATCTCTACAAGGTAGTTAACTGCAAGGGCCCACCCCGTCTGACACGCATGCGCCCTCCCCCAAAACCACGGGCCGATACTGTTCGAACCCGCCAGCAGCATTATGCTCAGCGCCAGCACCGGGAACAGCTCTTAAACACCACCCCCGGCGCCAGTCCCGATTACATTCGACGTTCCTTCCCGTACTGTTTCCTTGATTTGTAGAACAGCCTCCCCGAGGACGTCTTTCCCCGTCTGGCCAATCACTCTCCACTCACAGCTTTTAAAAAGGTGTCAACAAACACATCTCAGACCAGCCATGGTCTTGGGACGTGCTTCGAAGCCCATCATGTTGATCGTCTCACTGTTCTTTCCAGATTGCACCTCTCGGTTTGGGGATGTGCATTGAAGCACCCCATACTAACGGTCTATACTGTCCTCTCTTGGTCACCACTCTCCCTATTACCTTTATTGTAATTACCATTCATGTATTGCGCTTCAGATTTTCTTCCGTGTTTGTCTCTTGGTGCGTTACCTGCATGGCGATACTGAGACCTAATGGTCAGTGGAGTGCCTGTAGCCTCACCAGCTCTGCTACTATCAGATTCTGTGACTGTGGCGACCATCATTCAATGTCTCATCCTCCCCTAACCGTACCCCAACTCTCTCTCTCTCTCTCAGCTCTCTTTTTATCTGTCTTTTCTTACTCTTTTTTCTTTGTCAGCTTTCCTGGTGGTAATGTGCTTTTTCAAGTAAAAAAAAAAGTACTGTTCAATACGACGTTCGTTCTACCATACACGGTCGCATTATTATTATTATTATTATTTGAACACACGGCGAGGAGACAATAATTTGATAACCGCAATCAATAGAACTAGCTGAACCGACAGTTGTGTACTCTATTCACGCAATGTAAAAACGGTGGAGACGATGTGCAATAAAACGATGAAAATAATGGTGTAGGGAAAAATATGGATTCAAACAAGTTTTCGTACAACACTCATCAGGAATCGTCGTTGTACTAAAGGACACTGAAATAAAAATTGCGGCCAAGCTCGGCCGTTAATGTTCTAGGTGTAATGCACTGCTGTTATGTGTTATCACGTGTTCTTTCTTTCCTTTCTCCTTTGTTCATTTCTCGCTTTGATTGTTAAAATTCACACTCGTAAATTTCACTGCTGTTGCTCTTAGTGTTATTTCTCTAACTTTGATTTTCTATAATAGTTCAATTTTTGTTTCAGTGTCCTTTAGTACAACGACGATTCCTGATGAGTGTTGTACGAAAACTTGTTTGAATCCATATTTTTTCCCTACACCATTTCTTCATATTTTCATCGTTTTATTGCACATCGTCTCCACCGTTTTTACATTGCATGAATAGAGTACACAAATGTAGGTTCAGCTAGTTCTATTGATTGCGGTTATCAAATTATTATTATTATTATTATTATTATTTTTTTATTATTATTATTTTCTCTTTCCCTCAAAACCAGTTAATTATTATTATTATTATTATTATTATTAAGTAGTGGTTGCGACTTCGGCGATGACTTGTAAGAAAGGGTTTGCTCCCCACACCGGAGCTCGCGCTATTCCGCCGAATTTACTTGACACTCTGGATGGCAGTCGTGAGTCAGTCAAGTGTCAAGTAAAGTCGGCGGAATAGCGCGAGCTCCGGTGTGGGGAGCAAACCCTTTCTTATTATTATTATTATTAAGCTTACGTGGAGCTTACTCTATTTATTGCGTTGATTATTATTATTATTATTACTTTTCCCGTTTGTCTCTTTCCCTCACACTAGTGAAGATTTTATGACTTGGGGCTCCCCGCGTGCTAGAATGTACGTGAAGTGTGTGGGTACAGTGAGGGCTGCGTCCCACCCGCCTGTGTGGATTCACAGGAAGTGTGAGTTACGAAGTCTGAAGAGAATGTTGAACAGTCTCTGCTAGGATGACGACTGCACCATAGCTCAGTGGTTAGAGCATCGCTAGCTACAAGCGAGGGTCAATGGTTCGAGTCCTGGTGGTGACAGTCAATTTTTTCTTCAGACTTTTCCCGTTTGTCTCTTTCCCTCAAACTAGTGAAGATTTTATGACTTGGGGCTCCTCGCGTGCTAGAGTGTACGTGAAGTGTGTGGGTACAGTTAGGGCTGCGTCCCACCCGCCTGTGTGGATTCACAGGAAGTGTGAGTTACGAAGTCTGAAGAAATGTGGAACAGTCTCTGCTGGGATGACGACTACACCATAGCTCAGTGGTTAGAGCATCGCTAGCTACAAGCGAGGGTCCCTGGTTCGAGTCCTGGTGGTGACAGTCAATTTTTTCTTCAGACTTTTCCCGTTTGTCTCTTTCCCTCAAACTAGTGAAGATTATTATTATTATTTTTTCTTCTTATTTTGTTAGGGATTTCCCATGACAGTACGTTGCTGGTTGTGATTATTTTCCATAAATTGCGTTTATTTTATCTTTCACAATGAGTTCAGAGTTTTACTGCCAGAGGCAGTTTTGCGTTCTAGAGAGAGAGAGAGAATTGTGAATAAAGTTCGTTTCGAGTTGTTAGGTTATTTTGCCTCCAGACCATGCTTGTTAGATATTGCATGCTTGTTAGATATTACATGAATAAGTATTGTCACAAACTAATGGTTTGCACCAAGCATACATACAAGCATACAAGCAATTGATTATACAATCTTCTTCCTTCTTTCTATCGTGTCTTCTAAAGTATTTTACTTACCTTTTGCGCCATGGCACGCCTACGATGTTCCCATGGTCTTCATGTACGACATACGGTTTTCTAGCCTGTTTTTCCTGGGGCTTGTCTCCTCGTGGTGTCTTCTGTTTCATTGGTTTTTCATTACGTGGTCTAATGATGAGTTACAGTTTTAGCCTGTGAACTAAGAGAACCCAAGATGCGCTCGCGTTGAGCCAAAGAAGTCTTAAGCCTAGTTCACATTCGACGCAACGCCGACGGTACGGGACGTAAGGGCTTGTCGGGAGGGCTCGGGTGAGCTGTAAAATCCGTTACGATTCGTAGGACACGACATGCAGCAGTCGTTGCGACCTTTAACTTCGAACAGCGCTAGTCATAAGGCACGGTCCGTGACGAGGTGACTTTCGGACCTAGTTGTACTGAAATCCTGTCAAAGTAAAAAATTCTTCATGACAGTTGGGGTCAATGAAATCTGATCTAGGCATAACGAATGGTGACGCCTGCCACCCCGGAAACGAATGCCCTTTTGGTGGGGGATACCAACGTGCTCGGAAGTGGTGCGTGTTTCAATGTGGCATTTGGAAGTTCTATATGATCTCTGGTCAATGCAACATACGATAGCAAGAGAACATAAACCAGAGTGTGCAACTGTGCATATCAGATCTGAAACATCGCTGTTCGTGCACTACATCACCCTGATGAGGTCAGCCAAGCCGCGACTTGCGTACAGCTCAAATTTTCATGTTTCATAGCCCGGAAATCAGCCAAGTTTGCTTGATTTTAGACGTCCTGCTTCAGGATTTTGGTGTTTTGTGTGACTGTGAACATCCACCGACAAGTAAAGTCACCAGGCTATCCGTATCAAAAAACTGAAATCAGGACAAACTCAATGACCTGCACCACCGCGACTGGTTACGCAACTTTTCACCGTACGTGTGGCTTACCATACCGTCAGAAATGACGCACTGCACGAATTACGCTCCCACAGGAACCATCCCGAGTTGCACACTCTGGTTTATGTACTCTTGACGCTAGCCATCATGAATTGCAGACCTCGAACGCAACTCAGACCAGAATTGGCAGTTCCCTAAGTTAGATGCTTTATAATTCCATGGCCCCAGCTGTAGTTATAGAGGTTTTTTGCACATTATTCTTATAGTCGATAGGTTTATACTGATGGCCACTAACAATGGCAGTTCAAACTTCACTGATGTGTTCATTAACTGAGAGATTTCTCTCCACTATTTCTGTTGGGCACACAAGTCTGTCCAATATGCATTGACCGTATTGGGTATGGTATCTGCTCTGAGAAGGGAATCGCTGGAGCCACAGTCAAACTATACAGGCTTTCAAGAAAAAGAGAGGAGCCATCTTTGCAAGCTGATACCTGATGTGTACCGACAGAATTCTCACGAGATACCATACGGACTACGTCTATTTTATACTCCATAGTACTCCTTAGAATCAAGTTGACTGAAATAAGTTCAAAAGTGTAAATTCATATTGAGTGCTACGTCCGTTGAAAGAGCATGAAAAGCTGCAAATTCTCTGAAAATTGTGTCCCGATCTGACCAGCCGTTCAAGAGTTATGGCCGAAAATGTGCCCTTGCAAGGAAAGTTTTTTTGTTGCACGCTGTCATTTGTTGGCAGCACTGTATTTGAATGTGAGCAGACCGCGCGCAACTTGTCGTATCATCGAAACACGCGAAAGTGTGCAGAATTGTGCTCCAAGTCCAAAAAATCACGAAAAAAAATCCACGTATTAGGCTGCACGGCGGCGGGCTTCGAGCACCCTCGCGACGGTACAGATACGTGGCTTGATTATTGTAGTTGACGTTGATTTAGTGACTTTGGCAAGAAGTCAGATAGGATTCAGTACTAGGCAGCAGTGGAACGTGAGTGGTAGTGTTTGCCGGTTTCTGAGGGTATCCTGGATTTGGTGTGCAGCGCTGTGGAAATGGCTTGCTGTGGAGGTCCCAGCACGGGATGCTGTATCAAAGGTACGACCTCGTAGCACACCCTAAACCTAAAAAAATTCAAAAATTGACTTGGGTCTGTGGGAGTCTGTGAGAGAACGCCCACTCGTTCCGTTGTGACAGATTCCAGGGTCACATTGAGGGGCCCTACCCCACCACCCGTGGCTGCTTCTGGACTTAATTTAGGTTTGGGTCCCGCGCACGTACAGAATGGGCACAAAAATGTGAAAAAATTGTAAATGCATTTTCTTGGCTCCTGAGTGCCTCGCACACCGTGGCACTATGCCGGAAATTTGAGTTTTTCCGGCCTGTAAAGCCTGTCAGTAAGGCGCAAGAACTTTTAAATCTTGTCCTGAGGGCCAGCATAGTGGCAGGAGTGTGTGGTCAAAATTTCACTCAAATCCATTGAGAAACACCAAAGTTACGGTCAATTGAATGCCATATGAAATTTATGGGTAGGCTGCCCCCCCCCCCCCCCCTTTGCGTGCTGAGTACGAGTTAACTCACAATTTTATGCATGACCTGATCCACTACGTACGAGTTAACTCGCAAAAACATCGCGCGATACATCGCAGTGCATAGACCAGTGTACAAACTTTCGTAACTTCGTCAAACATAAACGCATCGCGACAATTAATACATCGTTAGAAAAATCTTGACCTCAGCTTTCCGGCGATATAAAGTTCTTCGCGATAGGATAAGAATTCATTGAGCGGCGAGAAGATGAAAACGGAAATCATGGCCCAGAGTGAACGCGAATTTTTTGTTCATTACTTCTTTTTGTTGAGGAGCGTGCCAGGGGATTTCCCTTTGGCACGGCGCATGCGTGAAGGACATCAAATGAAGCGCTTGGATCTGAGCTTTGCAGCGCAGTTTGAATTGTGAAAATCTGTTGAATTTGGGCAAGAAGCCGAAGAAGAATGTGAAATAGAGTTGTTGTGCCGTTCCGAGGCACGGTGGAGTAGTTTGGAGAGGACGTGGAAGTGGCCCTGATGTGTCTATGGAGCTGAGAGCAGCCAGGATGGATTCGCTTGGTCCTGATCTTTCCAACGAGCCCAGGACGATGAAAATCCATCAAGGTGGAGTGAAATGAGAATAAATTTCGTTCGGAGATGTGAGTGCATGCTCCACTAAGAGAGTCAGTGCGCTGGAAAGCCAGTGGATTGGAGAAAAGGGGCTCAGCATGCAAAGGGTTAAAAGAGATATCATCCGGTACTGCCTTCGTGTAAGCAAAATATTTCATTATTTTTACCATGTCCGATGTGACCACTATACTTGACCCCTCTATATACATCTCTAGAAGTTGACTATCACAGTGTACCTGACGTATTTGGGTATAAAGAAAGGCCAGTTCAAAGGTCAAATTCCATGCAGTATAGCAATACCTCGCAGGACAAACGGGGTTTCCCCGTGCAGTATCGAAAATACTGCATACGCCATGAAATCATGTTATTGTTAGGCTTCATATACGACGAAAATCACGCAGAGAATAGCAAATTAATGGTGATTTACTTCGTGGCAGCATCGCCCTTGTACTTACATTGAATCTGTCTTTGCCTGGCGTGAGGGTAACATGCTCTGAAATAGTGAAAGAAGAAAGCACGCAAGCACAAGCATGTGCTATCAATGAGACGTAGAAATACATGTACATGTGGGAATAAAAGGACTTGTGACTTTTGTTCCCCTGCTGCCGTGCTCATATTAGTTATCTAACTATCTTCTTCTCGGTTCTGTTTCTCCGCTTATTTTTTTATATTTTTTTCTTTTCTCTTATTATCAGTGGGGCCATTGTCATTAGGTTTAGGCCTGTTTTGGACCTCCACTTTAAATAAAGCCAAACAACAACCACAACAACAACAACAACAACAACAACAACAACAACAACAACAACAACAACAACAACAACAACAACAACAACAACAACAACAACAACAACAACAACAACAACAACAACAACAACAACAACAACAACAACAACAACAACAACAACAACAACAACAACAACAACAACAACAACAACAACAACAACAACAACAACAACAACAACAACAACAACAACAACAACAACAACAACAACAACAACAACAACAACAACAACAACAACAACAACAACAACAACAACAACAACAACAACAACAACAACAACAACAACAACAACAACAACAACAACAACAACAACAACAACAACAACAACAACAACAACAACAACAACAACAACAAAGGACTGTTCTCGGTGATCTCGCAAGTGCCAGAATTTTTTTAATAGTCATCCCCTGAGAGAGAAATTGTTGGTACATACAGAACATCCATGGGGTATCATCCCAGACTGAACCTGTGGTGACTCGATCGCATATGCACTCGGTAAGCAGGGACTCAAGACTACCAACTTACCAATTTCTTCGGGCTTGATGATTCTACCAATGAAACTGCTGACTCCAGCCGAGGTTTGAGTAGCTTCGTCACTCGTTACCTCTGCTTGTGTGGTGGTCGAGACAGGCACTGACAGCAGTGGTCTCGGAATTTCGTGTCCCTTAAGGAGCGTAGCAAGACAAAGACAGAAGGGAACGGTGTTTGGAAAGATCAGATTATATTGCTATCACCCAAGTTTTTATTCCACATTGTCTCCGGGAATGGACACGATAATTTACTTTTTTTTACTTTTATTGTCTCCACCGTTTTACAGTGCATGAATAAAGTACACAAATGCCGATTCAGCTTGTCTTATTGATTGCGGTTATCAAATTATTGTCTCCTCGCCATTTGTTAAAATATCACCCAAGTGATCATGTTACTACTTCTATTGGCACATTTATGGTACTCTGTAAGAAGGCCTTGAGACTGTGGGGATGGCCCTATCAAAAAATTTAATTTATAGAAAAGAAAAGGACCAAGGAACTACAAGTAACGCTATAATGTCCACTGATACCACCACCAGTTACTAAACAATCAGCTCATGCGATAACATTGCTCGGCACTGACCGACGATACTGACGTTCTATAACTAACTGGCTATCAGCTCTAGTTGTAGAACGTCAGCACCGTCGGTCAGTGTCGTGCAATGTTATGGCATGAGCTGATTGTTTAGTAACGGGTGGTGATAGTGGAAATTACAGCGTAACTTGTAGTTCCTTGGTCATTTTTCTTTTCTATAAATAATAATACTTGTTACCAGACTATCGCGTCACACATTAAATTTTGTTTGCGCAAGGATTTCTCGCAAGAACATTTTCAAACAGGAGTGCTTTCACAAGTTGTAGCGTCAAAATGTATATTACAGCTGAAAAGATACCGTGAAATCGAAAAGATCGGTCTGAATCAGGGCTCGAATGCGAACCGCCCTTATAAAATTAATACCAAGTAGAGAATGCGTGATACGGCGGGAGGGGGGGGGGGAGGAGCATTCAATAAGCTGATTCACTCGCGAAAGTTTAAGTGGTAGTGCAAAACAAGAACACATTTTGCAAAGCACTCACCATTCCATGGAGTAACAGTTCATGGAGTGTATTCTTGGACTCTGGAGCGGCAAAAGAAGCAAACAAAAAGGCAGCCCCGGTGAAACCATTTGAAAATAGAACTAACTACACGGGCACAATCATGGGGTCATAGACACCACAGCAGGGTATATCCTTCCAGTGACAGAGAGTCTGAACTTCTCCACGACAAACACAAAGGGCCAAGGGAATTGTGTGGAACAGCTTCACTGCTCCATCAAGAGATATGTAGTGCAAGGGTGCACCAACTACATTCCATTCACAAAATGACGAGCACTGATTCTGGTGAGCTCCCGTATTAAAGTTATTTGGTGATTTTCGTGATTTTATCGTACACGATGCAGTGCCGCGAAATTTAAAACTATACTTGTTACTTGAAAAGGGGTCCAAAAGGTACCTCAACCGGTGTACGAACCTGCACAATGTACTATCGCAAGTGGAGTGAAGTGGCCTGCATTTTCATGTTTTCTCAATTCAGTGCTTTTGGGGAAAAACCTGGCCGAAATCCTATTCTTGTTATGGCTTCCTTTTTGGAAAAATAGATTTCATGAACATAATTGGAAGAGCATTCCATGGGTTGCGAAGAAATTTTGAAAAAGCTCACAATTTAAAAAAGAAAGGGATGAATGGATACAATGGATACAAGTTAAGAGTAACTGTCCACCACTGTAATTATATTATCATGTGACAGTCAGAAAGTGCAACAACTAGGCATAACACTGACAGGGTACTGAGACATTCGACGACCTGACACTTAGCTCTAACACATCTCTGAAGCGCTAACCAAAGTAGACCAAAGAGTGGAAAGTATGCAAAATGAAAATGAATATGAGTACCCGCTGAAGTCACACGGGAACAAGGAATGTCGATGGTTACTGTCACGAACCATACGGCGAAACGTACGTTGTGTGAAACTACTTGTTTCATAGTCATCTAGTCCATCACATTGTCATGCATGAGAAGTACTGTAAGAGTTCGGCGTTCGGTTTTGTACAATTCGTTTTCGCAAAACTTCCCCTTGTTTGCTTTTCTTTGATATTTCTGAGCCGCCCAAGTTGGGTGGAGTGCTGCTTTGCTGCTCCGAATTTTACTTAGACCGCTTTCTCAAGTATCTTACTGGTCTCGGCATCGTCCAATAACAGTCGCCATTCTTCGTTCCCGTGGGACTTAAGCTTGTACTCATTTTCGTTGCACTTACCTTCTCCTCTTTGGTCTACCTTAACTACTTAGAACCTTCCGAGTTTGAAGGCTGTTGGTTAGTGATTCGGAGATGTTTTCGAGCTAGGTGTCAGGTCGTCGAACGTCTCAGTACTTTGTCAGTTTTGTGCGCAGTTGTTGCACTTTCTGACTGGATATATTATCTTCTTAACTTGAAGTAGTTACAGTGGTAGATAGTTACACTAAACTCGTATCCATATGTCCTTTTCTTTCTACATTTATTATTGGCTCAACAACCGAATTTCAAAAAGTTCAAAATTTGACGCGTCAAAAGCTAGGATATCATCTTTTATGAATGGACTGTAGTGTAGCAGGCTCCATTCATCATTTCATAAGAGAACATGCACGCTGTCAAACACAATAAACCAACCAAAGAGAATCACCCAATGCACACACACACACACACACACACACACACACACACACACACACACACACACACACACACACACACACGTCACACAGGTGCACCTTGTGCCCAGGCGACAGAGGAGCAGACTCAGCGAGGGGTGAAATAGGAGATGTGACCTCGACATATGGGAATGTCCTCACCATAAGACGTCAGATCTCGAGATATAGGTATACCATTGACAAAGGGCAGTGAGATGAACAATGGGTTGTGAGTTCGACAAATGGTTATGACCTCGACAAAGGGTTGTGACCTCGACAAAGGGTTGTGACCTCGGCTAAGGGTTGTGACCTCGACAAAGGGTTGTGAGTTAGAGAAAGGGCATTGACCTCAACAAAGAGTTGTGACCTCAACATTGTCTGCTTACATTCGAGATGGAATTGGGTTGCAGACCAAAACAACTGGTCACACTTGGCACGTACAGTGCATGGCAATAAAACATAGCCCGTCCATTATGGATTTTACTCAGTTGGAGAGCCAAGGTTTAATTTATACAAAAATTATCACATGAGCTGATTGTTTAGTAACTGGTGGTGTTAGTGGACAGTATAGCGTAACTTGTACTTCCATGGTCTTTCTCTTTTGTATGAATTATGGATTTTAATTGAATTTTTTGCCTGTTCAAACGAGCGAATGAAAAAACACTCAGTACCGTATTTTCCGGAGTATAAGCCGCACTTTGAACACTCAAATTTCACCCCAAAAAAGGGGGTGTGGCTTATACTCTGGTGATCAACTTAATGGCGATAAAGAGGATAAATGTCTGTATTTCATAGCAAAAATGGGGGGGTGCTTCTATCCCGGGAAATACAGTACATTCATTTCCCAACTTCACTATTCACCTACCCGCTCTTTCAATTGGCTTAACGCTCGGTCCTGACGACAAACGTGCGCCTCTTGGCCTTGATTTTGACCTTTTGGCATCAAGCAGCACTGGCTTGGCCTTTCTCCGATTCACAGCTTGTTGGAGGTTATGCTTATCTTGCTCTGCCAGACGCTTCCCCTCAGCAAGGCGGGCAATCTCCTTAGCGCTCAAGCGAGCATTTTCTTCAGCAAGACGAGCTGTCTCCAGGGCCGCAACACGATGGTGCTCTGACTCTTCCTTCTCCAACTTAAGTGCTTTTTCCAACTCCTCATTTTTCTTCAGGCTTTGTAGAAATCTGGCCATCAGTTCATTGACATTGATATCCGACTGAGTGGATGGTGTAGCTTTGCTTGCGGCCACGTCATCAGCTTCTAAAGAGAACAGCAAAAGTGACATTGAAAAAGAGGAGGAGGAAACAGTGAAAAGAAGATACTGTGATAGTTGAATCTCTAACCGGGTACAACGTCTAGCTTTTTAACGAGAAAGAGTCCATCGTTAACTCAAGAAACGTTACACGTATGTTATTCCTTCTCTACGTTGCACTAGAGAAATAGAAGATAGGTGTGTGCTGGCAGGGTCATTAAAAACTGTGTGCCCGCTTAGTGGTAAAATTGGAAAAATCTTTAAACTTTTAAAAGACTCGTTACACTTTCAACTCTTACAGTATTATCAGCAAGCCACATTAACAACAACACTAAGTATTATCAAAGAGAGACAGGAGGCAAGAGAGATGGGCGACTGAGTGAGCAGGCATCCATCTGGTAAGCGTTAAAGTTGCCGTCCCCAGACAGCTTGTTTTTTCACGACAGTTTATATAGAGCCCTTTAGCTTTGATACTATACTTTTTGTCGGTTTAACATGCTTTGTAGTTCACTAGACTTCATTGTGGCCGTTTCGGCCAGTCACTCAAGCTCTGTTCAAACAAATAGCTGTCCGCAGAGTGGACAAATATATAGTTCAAAATAGCAACAAGGAGAACAGAATGAAGACTGCGTTGCAACTCCGAGTTTCACGCATGAGGCGATCATCAGACACTAGAGAGGTTTTAAATGCACGTTATTTCCGACGTGACGCGCAATTTCACGTCAAATTTGGCGTAAAACTCCAAATTTCGACGTGAGCAGCAGGTCGCTCGCGTTAATTTTTCGACGTGCGAGCAAATAACGCGAGCTGAACTTTCGCGTCACGTCGGAAATAACGTGCATCTTAACCTCTCTACTAGCAACTGGAACCTCTGGAACCTTTTTCTGGTTCGTACTGGATAGATCCCCGTTTCTTCACAGTTCTTGGCACAAAAAGAAAACTCAGGCAACAGAGAAACCCTGCTTCAGACTACCCAGACAGCAGTGGGACACCTCAAGTTTTTTCACCTAGTCAGGAATCAGCCAAACCAGACCAGCTTAACAAGGAGCTGGGAACTGCTCACTGCCCTCCAGATGACAAGGGAGGCATTATGGTGGCCAAGGGACGAAAAACCTTCAGAGTGCCAAGAAAACTTGATGACTTTTCAGGAAATGAGCTACTGACCGACTCGGACATGGAACAGGAGGACATGGGTAACAACGAGAGCAACGACCGGCATATGACAGTTGGCGAACTCACCATATCGTATAAGATCATGACCAGTGTAGCTTTCTTAAATGTCTGTAGCCTTAAGAGAAAGTAGCAGAAATTGAAGACTTTATCTCAACCCGTGGAATACACATCCTAGGCATTGCGGAAACTTGGCTGTCAGCCGATGTAACAGACGGAGAAGTAAACATTCCTCACTTCAGTGTGTTCCGCAAAGATCGGGAAGGCAGGCAAGGAGGCGGTGTTGCCTTCTACTGTCATACGTCCTTGCAAGTCCGTCGAAGACGTGACCTCGAGTGTGAGCTGGAGATGCTGTGGCTGGAGATTCTAGCCCCAGGTCGACCAGGCAATGAGACGGTCTTACTGGGCTGCTGCTATCGACCGCCTAGTGAATATGCGGGCTACTGGGATGAGCTGGAGTCAAACCTAGATACTGCGTGCAGTGGACCGCAGACCACAACTGTGCTAGTAGGAGACTTCAACGTAAATTTTAATGATGCCCATACTGTGACTCCTTTGCATCATGTACTCAACCAGTTTAACCTTCGCAACCACGTCACAACTCCTACCCGAGTGACCAGCAGTACTGCCACACGACTGGATCTATTCTTGTCTACCACCCCGATCCGGGGTGTTTGCGAAACTATACATTTGGATATCAGTGACCACTCTGCAATACTTGCCAGGCTGCCAATTTCAGCAAGTCACCACTTGAAGGGACAGTATCTGCGCAAGACTCGTTGTTTGCACAAAGTGGATTGGAATATGTTTACATGAGACCTGGAGAAGACGCTAACTGCCGCTGCGATAATAGCAGCAGCAGCCACGGCAAGAGCAGTGCCTGTGACTCTGTCTTACCGTAGCTGTTTTTCACTGTACGTGTTGTGGTTGGTTCACATTAGCAAAATCGGCACCGCAAGACATCACAAGGCATCGGCGGTGAGCCAGCTCCCGATTAGTTGCGCATACGGTTCGAGTATATTTATTATGACTTGTAGTTACCGAAGAAGAAGAAGAAGAAGAAGGAAAGTAATTCGCACCAATAAAACTGGTGGGTAAAAAACCGTCTCGACTGTTTTTTAGGCAGTGACGGAGAAAGTAAAAGGAGAAAAGAAAAAAAAAGGAAGCGGATGCCACTGTGGGCCAATGCCTGAGGTTGAGCAAAAACGGTGAAGGCTAAAAACCTCTTCAGAGCGGGAGCAGGCCAGTGCTCAGCGTAGTGCAATATGGACGAGACTCTTGTAGTGAAGTTGTGGACGAGACTGTTGTAGTGAAGTTGTGTTGTGGCGTCTTGCAGCTAAACAGCAGCTTGGTGCAGCGAAAGCATACAGCGAATGGCAGCGCGCAGTGTTGTGGCTTTGTGCAATAGTAGCTCTATGCGGCGAAAGCATCTACTGATAGACTCGCTCCAGCGCGGCGCAGGACAAGCAAGTAAACTAGAAAAACGAAAAAAAACTAACGAAAGCTCGACTTGGTTGGCGAACACCCACCTCCGGCCCTTTAGAAGCCGGTGTGGCAAGTTAAAACCAAGATTTGAAGGGTACCCAACTATCCTCGCTGGGTGGCTGTCCGCCAACCAAGTGCCAACAAACGGCCTCTCGGGGACTTTTAAAACAGTGGCCAGTCGCGCCAAGCCTTCTCACGTCGCCTCAGCCAGATAACGTACCTGGAATTTAGTGCTGCGTTTCTGCAGTTCCTTCTTATTTGGCGCTGTTTTTCCTTACAACAGCCCAATGCCCGTGCCAAACCGTCCAGGCTGCTGGAAATGGCTCCTCTAGCTCCCACCTCTGCTGTGAGGGCCTCGACTTCCCAGCCATTCTTCACACACTCCTGTTTGAGGTGGCGATACCGTGACAGCTTCTTCTCCCTGGACTGGATGATGCGGTCTTCGCTACACACCGTGAGTTCCAGCCAAAGAACCCTTCTCAATTTCTTCGAGAAGAGAACTATGTCTGGACGACACGTGGTAGGTGCAATAAAGTGTGGGAATACCAGCCTCTCGTCCAGATCTGAAAGAAGCTGCCAATCACGTGATCCTGACAAAAAACCATCGCTCAGACCTTTCCGCTGAGGTAACTGGCCATGGGGGATGTTTTGACCCGGTTTACAGAAGGTAATGTATGTACCATTAGTGGGAATTTGCTCGGTATTTGACGACTTTTGCTTTGCTGATACTATATCTGTCATGAATTTACTGATCTGTTTCAGGACGTTGTCATGGCGCCACGTGTACCTTCCTTGATGGAGTGAGGAAGGGCAGGCGGTGAGAATGTGCCTCAGTGTTGATGTCCGCTGACAAAGAGGGCAATTCTGGTCCACAACAGAGTTGCCCCATCGTCTCAGATTGTCAGGCGAAGGCAGAGTATTAAGTAAAGAAGAAGAAGAAGAAGGAAAGTAATTCGCACCAATAAAAACTGGTGGGTAAAAAACCGTCTCGACTGTTTTTTAGGCAGTGACGGAGAAAGTAAAAGGAGAAAAGAAAAAGAAAAAAGAAGCGGATGCCACTGTTGGCCAATGCCTGGGGTTGAGCAAAAGCGGTGAAGGCTAAAAAGCTCTTCAGAGCGGGAGCAGGCCAGTGCTCAGCGTAGTGCAATATGGACGAGACTCTTGTAGTGAAGTTGTGGACGAGACTGTTGTGGTGAATTTGTGTTGTGGCGTCGTGCAGCTTAACAGCAGCTTGGTGCAGCGAAAGCATACAGCGAATGGCAGCGCGCAGTGTTGTGGCTTTGTGCAATAGTAGCTCTAAGCGGCGAAAGCATCTACTGATAGACTCGCTCCAGCGCGGCGCAGCACAAGCAAGTAGACTAGAAAAACGAAAAAAAAAACCGAACGAAAGCTCGACTTGGTTGGCGAACACCCACCCCCGGCCCTTTAGAAGCCGGTTTGGCGAGTTAAAACCAAGATTTGAAGGGTACCCAACTATCCTCGCTGGGTGGCTGTCCGCCAACCAAGTGCCAACAAACTGCCTCTCGGGGACTTTTAAAACAGTGGCCAGTCGCGCCAAGCCTTCTCACGTCGCCTCAGCCAGATAACGTGGCTGGAATTTAGTGCTGCGTTTCTGCAGTTCCTTCTTAATTGGCGCTGTTTTTCCTTACAACCGCCCAATGCCCGTGCCAAACCGTCCAGGCTGCTGGAAATGGCTCCTCTAGCTCCCACCTCCGCTGTGAGGGCCTCGACTTCCCAGCCATTCTTCATACACTCCTGTTTGAGGTGGCGATACCGTGACAGCTTCTTCTCCCTGGACTGGATGATGCGGTCTTCGCTACACACCGTGAGTTCCAGCCAAAGAACCCTTCTCAATTTCTTCGAGAAGAGAACTATGTCTGGACGACACGTGGTAGGTGCAATGAAGTGTGGGAATACTAGCCTCTCGTCCAGATCTGAAAGAAGCTGCCAATCATGTGATCCTGACAAAAAACCATCGCTCAGACCTTTCCGCTGAGGTAACTCGCCATGGGGGATGTTTTGACCCGGTTTACAGAAGGTAATGTATGTACCATTAGTGGGAGTTTGCTCGGTATTTGACGACTTTTGCTTTGCTGATACTACTTCTGTCATGAATTTACTGATCTGTTTCAGGACGTTGTCATGGCGCCACGTGTACCTTCCTTGATGGAGTGAGGAAGGGCAGGCGGTGAGAATGTGCCTCAGTGTTGATGTCCGCTGACAAAGAGGGCAATTCTGGTCCACAACAGAGTTGCCCCATCGTCTCAGATTGTCAGGCGAAGGCAGAGTATTAAGTATCGCGTTCATTTGGAACGATATCGTCCTTCCATAGCCCTCGTATAAGAGTTTCCGCCATGTCATGTCCTCGAACATTGTGTCTGCCCATTTGGTCCAGGCCCCTTGCATTTGTAGGCCCTTTAGGTGCCGTAGCTGCTCCTGGCAGTCGCCTTCTCTGATTGTATTGAGGATTTGTTTCCTTGGTTTTACCACGCGTGCTTTTGGTGTCACGAAGCCCAGTCCGGCTCTGGGCGGACGTGAAGAAGAAGAAGAAGAAGAAGAAGAAGAAGAAGAAGAAGAAGAAGAAGAAGAAGAAGAAGAAGAAGAAGAAGAAGAAGAAGAAGGGAAAACTCACCATCAAATGGTGGATAAAAACCGTTTCGACTGCTTTTTAGACAGTAACGGGTAAAGAAAAAAGGAAAAAGAAACTCATATAATGCAATTCGAAGAGATAGGTCCCCAGTACAGTTGGGGTGTGGTTGTATGGTATGGTGTGTCATGTACAGGTAGTTGCGTTGTGATGTATGGTAATTTGTAGGGCGAATGTCGAGTAGGCTATGAAAATAACGATTCGACAAGAACAAGTGACTACGAGAGGTTGGCAAGGTTGGCGATCGTCCACCCCCGGCCCTTTAGAGGCCGGAATGGCGAGTTCAAATCTTGATTTTAAGGACGTCCAACTATCCTCGCTGGGTGGCCGATCGCCCACCAAGTGCTCTACAACAGGTTCACCAAACAGAAGAAGAAGAAGAAGAAGAAGAAGAAGAAGAAGAAGAAGAAGAAGAAGAAGAAGAAGAAGAAGAAGAAGAAGAAGAAGAAGAAGTACCAAATCTACTACAAAGTGGTACAAAATGTGTCCAAATGCTACGACAGGTTTGCCAATTGAACCTTGAATTCTTTGTTTCTTCAGTAGTTCAAGGTCTTTCGTTGATGGCCACTGGTTGCTACCTTTTACTGTTGTTGTTGTTGTGTTTATTTTAATTCGCAAACCAAACGGGCAGATCTGCCCAATGAAATGGTGGCGAATGCAGATAGAAAGCGGTAATAAATGAAATTGGGGACTGATGTAATTAGGATAGAAGTGGAGAAAAACTAAGCCAGCTGATCATCAAACAGGACGTTTGGTACTCTAGGTACTAAGGGTGTGCGGGATCATGCTGGCGCGGAACTGGCGGAGCGTGGAGATGGCACGTATATCGCTGGGTAAGGTGTTCCACAGCTGGGCGCCCCGGAACGCGAGGCAACCCTTGCCGAACCTGGTGGAAACTGGCGGTTGGTGCAGACCCATGGTGGAGTGCAACCTAGTTGGGCCAGCTGACGAAGGAACTAGGAGGGCTTGCAGATCAGAACTTGCGTGCCCATTCCGAGACCTCCAGACCAGAACGATGAACTTCTGCCTGAATATCTCGGATACTCTGTAGGTGTCCAATTGCAGCAGGAGGGTACGCGCGGAGGTGTGATGCGAGAGTCCGAAAACCGCCCTTGCCGCCCGATTCTGCATGACTTGTAGCCGATCCAATTGGTTGTCAGTAAGAAGCGGGGAAAACGCATTGGATCCGTACATCAGGTCAGACATGATGATCGCTTTAAAGTAGAGAACTCGGCTCTGATGAGTCAAGCAGCGACGCAACCTCCATAGTGCTCCGATCCTCTGGGCCAGTCGAGCGGTGCAGCGATCAACATGGGGCGTCCATGACAGATCCGAGACGAGGAGCACTCCAAGATACCTGGCCGCAGTAACGACATGAATCGGCGTTTCATGACAGTTTACATTGATCGTAGGCTGGGGCTGCTGAGGCTGCCTGTTGGGGTATACAGGGATCACGTGGCTCTTGGCTGCATTCAAAATGAGACCACGGGTCTGCAACCAGTCAGCAAGTGCAGAAACCGAGGCCGATAGCGTAGCAGATACCGTGTCCAGGGATGTGCTGCTGCTGATCAGCGCGATGTCATCGGCAAATTGAACTGATGAAGACTGGTTAGCTATGGTTGGAACTTCGCGGGTGTAGATACTGAAAAGGATCGGTCCTAGAACAGAACCTTGTGGCACGCCACAGGATGGTGCAGAAATGGCACTTTGATCCCGTCCAATACAGATACGCTGAGTACGGCCCGACAGATAGGAGGAAAACCACTTTAGGGCTGTCCCTGTTATGCCGATATCGAATAGGTCCTGGAGTAGCCGTTCATGACGGGAGATAAGGAAACTACTTCTACACATTTTATTGCAGTCTAGTAATCATTGGTGTCGAATTTATGCATGCAAACGTTGATGAAGTCACAAGAACTTGCCAATGTATCCATCGCATTTTTTTGTTTCAATTGTATTTGTCTCCGAAGTTGCACAACAGTCAAGCAGATCAGCCGAAAAGGACGGGTTGATATCATGACTTATTCGCCACCTTGAAGCGATTATAACAATGGCGAACAAACCTCGTCTCTAGCTTCAATTTAGGAAAATTTAGGACGAGCCTTGGTTTGAAATTTTGACAAAGTCTGGCTTCCGGCAGCCGGCGATCACCAGCGCAAACGGTTCACAAACCACTTTTGCTCAAAATCGTACGGGATCGGTGCCGGGGTAGATCGCAACAGTTGGGCACTGTCCAACTTTGCCGGCGGTCCCTTGCGATATTTTACCGTATGATTTTGTTACGACTGCACTGGTTCACATAATCGTAATGCGCCGGGAGAGGTTGCAAGAGGCCCACTCCCGTTGACTCCCGCCGCGTACCGGCGATATGTGAACCAACCCTAAACAAGAAGTCTCTGAAACGTCTTGCTAATAATGCAGTGGATTCTGATCTGGCCCAGAATGGCGATGTGGAGGCGCAGGCATTCATGAAATTGTGTGGGTGGATTGAAAATAGTGTCCTGACTCAGAGTAACTCCGCACGAACAGACATGACTGAAGTATGTAAACGTTACAGTCGATTCCTGGACGAACTAGGATTGATTGGTCATGTTCAGAGGTCCTTCACGGTGAAGCAACGCCTCATGGAACACTTCGGCGACCGCTTGCAGTTCCATCAGCCGCTTGAGACAGACATGTAAATAGTTTGGTTGTCTTTTCACTTGTATTTAATTATGTCGGCTCAGAGTCATTGCCACATTACACGACTCGAAGTTTTTGACAGCCATGCCACAGATTCACATGAAAATCAATTTGATTGTATTTGTACAGTTGCTAGCACTGACCTTGCAAGTCAACCTAAATTTTATATTTTCCTTTTTTCCCAATGTAATCAGCTGAATGATGTTTTATTGCCACCAGGGAGTCGTACCGGGGGGGGGGGGGGGGGGGGGGATACCCTCCCTGACTGCCACCAACAGAAGTCTAAAACGGACTCTGTATGCAGAAACCCACTACATGTATACTCTAGAATGACTGGGTTCGAGTACATGTACAATTTCCATATGCAGCGGAAGATCGCTATATCTAACAAACGGACAACTGTACAGACTTGCCAATACTTTTATCGTCTTCAGCAGCCACAAATTAGTTGTAGAGATGTCTAAAAAAAATGGTGAGAATGCATGCGAATGGATTCATGAATCGATTCAAGTGCATAATCGAACGCATGCAGCCACTGTACTCTAAAATGACTGGGTTAGAGTATATGTACAATTTCCCTATGGAGCGGAAGATCGCCGTATCTAACAAACGGACAACTGTATAGACTTTTATCGTCTTCAGCAGCCACAACTTAGTCAGTGTGGTATACCCGTGTACATCGTACATATTTGCACTCTCATGTTTCTTATTATGCTACTGCATCTCCTTGCATGGACGTGCGTACAACCTTACAGCATACTACTCATACTATGCATGCATGTATGTACTCCGTGCCCACAATCGACACTGCATGTCTCTTGTTGCTGTTCAGTCTTTCCTTGGTAGTTTCCTGACGAGTCGTCCTCTCTCAGTCCTTCGTTGCATTATTCTATTTCAATATAACTAATCATCACATAGACTTGATGATACCACATGGCGCAGTGAACTTGTTTCAGTAGCAGTTTCCGTTAATCTTTCTCAGTCCTGGGTCTTGCTAGTACCTCTGGCGTTTCGTCTCTCAAATATAGTGAAATAATTATTTGAAATTTCCGTTTCGGCATGGCGGAATCAGACACACAAGTACTGAACCCTGACATTGCTGCCCTCACCCAGCTCATGAGACAGCAGATGGAGACCGCCGCCACCCGCGAGCAACACCCAACACAGCTCGTGGAGCGAACTTTGAGGAGCATTTCTCAACCTCCACGACCACACCGTCCACCCCCAGCCCCACCGGCACGAGAACATGTACCTCCGGCGAGACCAGTTTCAGTCCATCGCCCTCTGTTACTTGCCTCTGCCTCTCTCGCAGAGTTTGCCGCATGGGAAGGTCTTTGGCGGGACTACGCCCGGTGCCAGCACCTGGATTCCCAGGACAATGCCACCAGAGTGGCAACGGTTCGTCAGTGCCTGGACGAGGGCCTCCGGAGATTTTTTCGTGAGGGCACAATTCCTCTGGCTGACAACCACGACGACGACGATCTCATCAAGGCTGTACAGGCATACATTCGCGGCCAGCGGAACCCTCTGCTGGACCGGATCGCCTTCTATGCCCGCCAACAGCAGCATGGAGAGTCTTTCGATCACTCCCTGACTTCCCTCAGGGAGATCCACAATTGCTGCGATTTCAGCGAAGCTGCACTCTGCAACTTCTGTTCAAGCAGAGTATGCCGCCAATGCCAGCACGGACAGCGTACCAGGCACGACGAGACCATGCATGATCGCCTGGTTACTGGCATTCTCGACACGGAGACACGCCATAAACTCCTTGCCACCACCGATCTAACGTTGGAGAAGGTCATTAAATTGTGTCGAGCAGAGGAGGCAGCCTCTCGGACGAGCAGCAGTATCCCTGGCACTAGCTCCGTCAATGCCGCTCGGAAAACAAATTATCAGCGGTCTAAACACGGCAGTAACCCGCGACAGCAACAGCCGTCTGCCACGCCATCGAAATGTCCGAATTGTGGTCGCACTCCCCACGCCAGCAAGTCGCAGTTTCCTGCACACGACAAGAAGTGTAGCGGCTGCAAGACTATTGGACATTTCCAAGCGGTGTGCAGAATATCCCGCAAACCGGCTGACCAGTCCTCGCAGCGCACGCTGGGACGACTACAGCTCCACCGCGCTGAGTGTGATGCATCTCCTACGGTGCCAGTCGACACGCATTTGTGCACTGAACCTGACGCTACCTCCCTAGAATGGATCCCCGATACGGGAAGTGACATTGACGCTATTGGCGTCGATCAGTTAGCGCATCTCGGTGGTTTTGTGGAGAATCTGGCCACAGACCATGATAATGTGCATGCTGCCAATGGCGAACGTCTCGTTTCAGCTGGCAAGATCTCTGCCACTCTCACCATCGACTCGCTCAAGCATGATAGCACCATCCATGTGTACCGTGGACTGCGTGAGAAACAGCTCTAAAAAATGTGTGAGCTCCTATAGGTTACGAGTTTCTAGAAAATACCACCTTGGACCTTAGACTATCTGTGTGGATGTGCTTGCGTCGTCACTCACTGCGGGAATCCAGACCACTCTAGACAAACATGCTCCACTTCGGGAACGGCACCGCAAATCTCGACGTCCTTGCCCCTGGATTACAGATGAGTTAGTCGCAAGTGTTCGTGAACGGAACCGGGCGCATCGTCTCTGGCTCCGAGACAAAACCGATCAGAACCTTCAAGAAGCACACCGATCAGCTCGCTCCAAAGCACGGAAGTTGGACAGGAGGCTGCGCAACTTGTACTTCGCTGAGAGATGTGATACATCAGATCAACGGCAACTTGGGGCTGTCATGAACGATGTCACAGGCCTACAGAAGACACGGAAAGAACCTGAAGCGCCGCTTGAGTCACTCAGTAAATTGTTCGGAGACATTGTGCATGACCCTATGCGGCCACCTGAGCTGCATATACCACATGGTCCAGCCTCTCCATCTAGCTTCTCAACATTTCAGCTGGTAAGCGTGTCTGATGTTGCACAATGCTTGCAAACTGTGAGTCCTCACAAAGCATCTGGGAGTGACAAAATTCTTGGAATTGTACTGCAGCAGTATTCAGACGTCCTGGCACCTCCATTTACCACCGTAGTCAATGCATCCTTGACATCAGGAACTGTGCCAGTGTGTTTTAAAACATCACACATTCACTGTTCAAGAGTGGCGATGCAACATCCCCTACTAGCTATAGAGCATTGTCATTGCTCCCTATTCTGTCCCGGATTTTGGAGTTCTTTGTAAAGAAGCAACTCACAGCACACCTCACGCAACATAGCATATTACCTAGCAGTCAGTTTGCCTACAGGAAAATGCACTCTACCGAAGATGCATTAGTTCTAGCCGCCAACCGTTGGCTGTTGGCCAAACAAGAGCGTAAAGAAACAGGTATTGTGATGGTTGACATGTCAAAAGCGTTTGACCGTGTCCAACATCAACGTCTGATTGATAAACGATTCACCCTGGGAGTCAATGGCAGCGTATTGTTATGGTTGGCTAGCCTGGTCCTTCTCAGCGTGTCAAGGTGTGTGAGGCTCTCTCTGATGCAGTCCCATGCTCAAGAGGTGTGCCCCAAGGCAGTGTTCTTGGGCCGCTTCTCTTTTTCCTTTACACGAGTGACATTTCCGACGTCATACCTTGCATTGTGGTTTATCAGGAGTTTGCGGACGACATCATCCTAGATTATTCTGATTCAGATCTAGACACTGTTTGCAAGACGTTGACTACGGCTGTGACACGTCTGTCTGACTGGCTCTCCGAAATTGGGCTTCTGCTGAATACTGGCAAAACCCAAGTCATGGTAATTCAACCTTGGGGACTCACTGGCAACATACCAGTCGTGAAATGTAAGGATCAAGCCTTAACTGTTACCTCCACTGCCAAATACCTTGGCGTAACCATTGATGATCAGCTATCCTGGCAGCCACATGTCTTCAGTGTTATGCAGAAGGCGTCAGTCGCCATCAGCCAGCTATGGCGCCATGGGCGATCTCTGCCCATAAGAGCCCGCAATGTGTACATTGGCATTGTGCAAGCACGACTAACGTACGCATCCAATTCATTCTTCCCGTCGCTCACACAGCAGCTGCAGAGTCGTTTAATAAAATCCAGCAAATCCGTAATTCGTGAAATTTTCTGACTCTCCAGCCGTGCATCCGCAGCCCCCCTCCTCGTGCGCTTATCTATTCGATCCCTAACTCACATTTTTCACTACAAGGTTTTGTTCTTTGTTTTCCGTTGCCTACATGATCTTGCAAGTCCTCTTTTCTGCACCTACTTTCAGTTGATGGCTAATACAGGCCAAGCATCCCGGGATGATCGCCGAATTACTCGAGGACAGGAACAGCGGCTACTGCAAGTGCCTTTCCTTCCTGGACCTTTCGGTCGTCAGTCATTGACATTTGTGGGAAGCACTCTTTCGAATGCCCTTCCCAGCGATATTCGCCTCCACAGTGCGGCCTTTGCCTTTAAACTGGCTCTGAACAGAATTAAATGTAATTTGTAACCAGTGCTAATCGCGCTCCTTCCTTGCTCGGCATCCCAACACATTACTGCATGTTTTCTCTGTGTGTTCTTCACTGCATGCTTACACACATACACCTATTTGAATTATATACATACTTTGTGCTTTGGAATTATCATGTTATGATTCTTTTTAATATTTCCTTGTCTCATAATATTATATTCGTTCCTAGCAGGAACCGGAGGTTTTTCCTCTGGTGAGAAGGCAGAATTGCCTGTGCTCTAAACGAATTCAATAAAAGAAAGAAACAAACAAACAGTGCTGTTGTACTGGCCCTGGTCATACCTTGGAATTCCTCTTCACTATGTCCGTGTGGGGCACTGGCTGCAGCAGCAGCAGCAGCAGCAACAGATGCAGCAGCGGTGGGGGCACTGCGAGGCACTTCTGTAGGGTTGATTAATTCCATCGCCGGCAAGGGGTGAATTCCATCGTCATTACCTGCCGGCAATGCCGGAGTCGTGATGTAAGGCCCACATTGTCTTGAACTAGCCATGTGCCTTGCCTCTCCAGACTGGTGACAAAAAACAACACGACACAACGACAAAGCACAAGATAGAGAACCTAGTCAGAACCCTGAAGAGAGAAAACCCAGAAAATACAATATTATAAGAAAGTCCACACAGTAGGCCTTGACGGATTATGCTAGCATAATTTTTCGCATAATTCCTACCAAAATCGAATAATCGCATAATTCGAGGCAAATTGCATACGAATCACATAAATTGGAATAATCCGCCTGTTCGCATCAAATTCCATACAGTTGTACAGTCATGTTCTACAAGTACAAGTAGATGCACCAGGAAGTCGTACGTTTACGACTCCCTTGATAACATGTCCAGTTCACTACAATCAGCGACGGTCGTAGCTAGGTCGGACGGTGCGTTGACCCCGTTGAACTTTTGCTACTACAGTACAACGCCCTCTACAAAAAAATTTCCCTGTTATTTCGCACAGAACCATTAGCAGCATATTATTATTATTATTTACTTGCATGTACGCGTTGGAGTCAACCATGCAAGCATGATCCACAACTTCGCTTATGCTGAACATGATAAACAGGACTATGAGAGGGGAAAAAAAGAGCTAGAACGATGATAATAATAATTACAGAGGCAGTATGACTGGCAATAATGAGGCAATAATATTATAATATAGCTATGAATAGGATGAAGGCCGCAGACATCACGCAACTACGTTACTTGTTTGACATGTATTACTGTGTATTTTATAACAAAAATATTATTGAAAACCCAGAATCGATTTTCTCTCTCTCTGTGTATCTACACTTGTTATCTCGTCCTGATTGTCTTGGTGTGTATGATGACTCTCATTTTTCTGTACTGTGTCGTGCGCGTTATGTCCAACAGTTGAAAGTCCTAGAGGCAGTTTGTATACGTATTCATAAGCCTGTTTTGTGTAAGCAAAAAGAGCACATTGTTGCACTGAAGTTGTATTCGTAGGTTGACACTTCGTTCAGTGCCTTCTCGCCTTTGGTTATGTAATCTTGTTACCCTTTTTTGCGTTTCCTCTAGTGGTTTTATTGCACTTGTATCTTGATGTTATTTCTAACACCTTTCTATTTACAGTACTTAACTTCAGTTTCTTTGGTTGTATCCTAAGTCCCGTTTTTTCCCACTGATGATAGGAACGAGAAAATCGATTCTGGGTTTTCAATAATATTTTTGTTATAAAATACACAGTAATACATGTCAAACAAGTAACGTAGTTGCGTGATGTCTGCGGCCTTCATCCTATTCATAGCTATATTAAAATTATTATCTCTACGTAGGTTATTTGTATACAATAATATTATCATAATATTATGTAGAAAGGAAAAGGACATATGGAAACGAGTTAAGAGTAACTCTCCACCACTGTAACTAGATACTATATACAGTCAGAAAGTGCAACAACTAGGCACAAAACTGACAGAGTACTGAGACATTCGACGTCCTGACACCTAGCTTCAACACATCTCCGTAGCGCTAACCGACAGCCTTCCAACTTGGAAGGTTCAAGGTTATGGAAAGACCAAAGAGGGGAAGGCAAGCGCAACGAAAACGAGCACAAGCTACAGTCCCAACGGAACAAAGAATGTCGATTGTCACTGGACGATGACGAGACCAGTAGGCGATTTGACAAAGTGGTCTAACTACAATTCGAAGCAGCAAAGCAGCACACCACCCAACTTGAGTGGGTCAAAAATATCAAAGATAACCTTGAACCTTCCAAGTTGGAAGGCTGTCGGTTAGCGCTACGGAGATGTGTTGAAGCTAGATGTCAGGACGTCGAATGTCTCAGTACTCTGTCAGTTTTGTGCCTAGTTGTTGCACTTTCTGACTGTATATAGTATCTAGTTACAGTGGTGGAGAGTTACTCTTAACTCGCTTCCATATGTCCTTTTCCTTTCTACTGTTATTATTGGCTCAATACCCAAGTTTCAAATAATATTATGTGTAATATTATAATATTATCATAATATTATGTGTAATATTATGTGAGCATAATGCGGCATAATATGATAACTTTTAGCATGAAAATAGCATAATTCTGCAATTTTTTCAGCAATGCGAAAAGCATAATTTCACGAAAATATTAGCATAATCCGTCAAGGCCTACCACACAGACACAACCACGCGCCCGCACACACGCACACAAACACACAAACACACACAGACTCGCAAACACACAACACACAGGCTCGCAAAAACACAACACACAGACTCGCAAACGCACACACACGCACACGTGTCCTGTCCTGTCCTGTCGAGCCACTACCACAAGTGTCATGTGGACCCCGGAGGGGCAACGAAGAGAGAAGAAGAGAACGCCGTCCCATGGTGACTTCATGTGCACCATCTAATGACATGGCGTCCTTTCATGCGGTTTACCGCACGGATTTATGAAGTCAGACATATTCCGATTTATTTGCATCAATCGCACAAAATTAGGTACATTTCTCTTGTAAACCCTGTCAGTTTGAGAATTTAGACAAACACCGAACAAATTTTAGCCGCGACGAGGATCGGGAGGAATCCATCATTATTTATTATTTACATAGCTACTACCATCACGTCGACCGAGTGAAGATCGAAATGATAATGGAGTGGAGAGAAGAAGACCTGAACTAGAGTGCTTGAGAGACTATGTAGTGTCACATGAGAATTGCTTCGTTAGGAAGGCTCTACTTTTGAATGGAGAAGCCCAACGTCGCTGATTTGCATCGCCGTTTTCAAGCGCTGATCTGCAGTCGGAATGGTTTTGTAAATTATTCGTAGTTGTGGACGTGGATGGATTCAGCGCTCTGTTCTCTCAGCAAGCCTACTCAGTCCAACACGAAGGACTTCCATGAGCGAAACAACGTGCTCCTCGAGCAAGTGCAGCTCGGGGTAATATGGCCAATGCCACGGGAGACCACCTCGTGCCTGCATAAGGCCAAGAATTGATGGCAAGACATCTTTGATGAGCGCCTTCGACTTCAAGGACGCAATATATCTCCTCAGCAGTAACTGCAGCGCTCTTGCTGAAAATATCACTGCAAGCATGCACTAGGCATGATTTAGTGAAGAGCTACTTGTACTAGCGATTGGAGATTTGGTGTTGGCTTACTACTACTACTACTACTACTACTACTACTACTACTACTACTACTACTACTACTACTACTACTACTACTACTACTACTACTACTACTACTACTACTACTACTACTACTACTACTACTACTACTACTACTACTACTACTACTACTACTACTACTACTACTACTACTACTACTACTACTACTACTACTACTACTACTACTACTACTACTACTACTACTACTACTACTACTACTACTACTACTACTACTACTACTACTACTACTACTACTACTACTACTACTACTACTACTACTACTACTACTACTACTACTACTACTACTACTACTACTACTACTACTACTACTACTACTACTACTACTACTACTACTACTACTACTACTACTACTACTACTACTACTACTACTACTACTACTACTACTACTACTACTACTACTACTACTACTACTACTACTACTACTACTACTACTACTACTACTACTACTACTACTACTACTACTACTACTACTACTACTACTACTACTACTACTACTACTACTACTACTACTACTACTACTACTACTACTACTACTACTACTACTACTACTACTACTACTACTACTACTACTACTACTACTACTACTACTACTACTACTACTACTACTACTACTACTACTACTACTACTACTACTACTACTACTACTACTACTACTACTACTACTACTACTACTACTACTACTACTACTACTACTACTACTACTACTACTACTACTACTACTACTACTACTACTACTACTACTACTACTACTACTACTACTACTACTACTACTACTACTACTACTACTACTACTACTACTACTACTACTACTACTACTACTACTACTACTACTACTACTACTACTACTACTACTACTACTACTACTACTACTACTACTACTACTACTACTACTACTACTACTACTACTACTACTACTACTACTACTACTACTACTACTACTACTACTACTACTACTACTACTACTACTACTACTACTACTACTACTACTACTACTACTACTACTACTACTACTACTACTACTACTACTACTACTACTACTACTACTACTACTACTACTACTACTACTACTACTACTACTACTACTACTACTACTACTACTACTACTACTACTACTACTACTACTACTACTACTACTACTACTACTACTACTACTACTACTACTACTACTACTACTACTACTACTACTACTACTACTACTACTACTACTACTACTACTACTACTACTACTACTACTACTACTACTACTACTACTACTACTACTACTACTACTACTACTACTACTACTACTACTACTACTACTACTACTACTACTACTACTACTACTACTACTACTACTACTACTACTACTACTACTACTACTACTACTACTACTACTACTACTACTACTACTACTACTACTACTACTACTACTACTACTACTACTACTACTACTACTACTACTACTACTACTACTACTACTACTACTACTACTACTACTACTACTACTACTACTACTACTACTACTACTACTACTACTACTACTACTACTACTACTACTACTACTACTACTACTACTACTACTACTACTACTACTACTACTACTACTACTACTACTACTACTACTACTACTACTACTACTACTACTACTACTACTACTACTACTACTACTACTACTACTACTACTACTACTACTACTACTACTACTACTACTACTACTACTACTACTACTACTACTACTACTACTACTACTACTACTACTACTACTACTACTACTACTACTACTACTACTACTACTACTACTACTACTACTACTACTACTACTACTACTACTACTACTACTACTACTACTACTACTACTACTACTACTACTACTACTACTACTACTACTACTACTACTACTACTACTACTACTACTACTACTACTACTACTACTACTACTACTACTACTACTACTACTACTACTACTACTACTACTACTACTACTACTACTACTACTACTACTACTACTACTACTACTACTACTACTACTACTACTACTACTACTACTACTACTACTACTACTACTACTACTACTACTACTACTACTACTACTACTACTACTACTACTACTACTACTACTACTACTACTACTACTACTACTACTACTACTACTACTACTACTACTACTACTACTACTACTACTACTACTACTACTACTACTACTACTACTACTACTACTACTACTACTACTACTACTACTACTACTACTACTACTACTACTACTACTACTACTACTACTACTACTACTACTACTACTACTACTACTACTACTACTACTACTACTACTACTACTACTACTACTACTACTACTACTACTACTACTACTACTACTACTACTACTACTACTACTACTACTACTACTACTACTACTACTACTACTACTACTACTACTACTACTACTACTACTACTACTACTACTACTACTACTACTACTACTACTACTACTACTACTACTACTACTACTACTACTACTACTACTACTACTACTACTACTACTACTACTACTACTACTACTACTACTACTACTACTACTACTACTACTACTACTACTACTACTACTACTACTACTACTACTACTACTACTACTACTACTACTACTACTACTACTACTACTACTACTACTACTACTACTACTACTACTACTACTACTACTACTACTACTACTACTACTACTACTACTACTACTACTACTACTACTACTACTACTACTACTACTACTACTACTACTACTACTACTACTACTACTACTACTACTACTACTACTACTACTACTACTACTACTACTACTACTACTACTACTACTACTACTACTACTACTACTACTACTACTACTACTACTACTACTACTACTACTACTACTACTACTACTACTACTACTACTACTACTACTACTACTACTACTACTACTACTACTACTACTACTACTACTACTACTACTACTACTACTACTACTACTACTACTACTACTACTACTACTACTACTACTACTACTACTACTACTACTACTACTACTACTACTACTACTACTACTACTACTACTACTACTACTACTACTACTACTACTACTACTACTACTACTACTACTACTACTACTACTACTACTACTACTACTACTACTACTACTACTACTACTACTACTACTACTACTACTACTACTACTACTACTACTACTACTACTACTACTACTACTACTACTACTACTACTACTACTACTACTACTACTACTACTACTACTACTACTACTACTACTACTACTACTACTACTACTACTACTACTACTACTACTACTACTACTACTACTACTACTACTACTACTACTACTACTACTACTACTACTACTACTACTACTACTACTACTACTACTACTACTACTACTACTACTACTACTACTACTACTACTACTACTACTACTACTACTACTACTACTACTACTACTACTACTACTACTACTACTACTACTACTACTACTACTACTACTACTACTACTACTACTACTACTACTACTACTACTACTACTACTACTACTACTACTACTACTACTACTACTACTACTACTACTACTACTACTACTACTACTACTACTACTACTACTACTACTACTACTACTACTACTACTACTACTACTACTACTACTACTACTACTACTACTACTACTACTACTACTACTACTACTACTACTACTACTACTACTACTACTACTACTACTACTACTACTACTACTACTACTACTACTACTACTACTACTACTACTACTACTACTACTACTACTACTACTACTACTACTACTACTACTACTACTACTACTACTACTACTACTACTACTACTACTACTACTACTACTACTACTACTACTACTACTACTACTACTACTACTACTACTACTACTACTACTACTACTACTACTACTACTACTACTACTACTACTACTACTACTACTACTACTACTACTACTACTACTACTACTACTACTACTACTACTACTACTACTACTACTACTACTACTACTACTACTACTACTACTACTACTACTACTACTACTACTACTACTACTACTACTACTACTACTACTACTACTACTACTACTACTACTACTACTACTACTACTACTACTACTACTACTACTACTACTACTACTACTACTACTACTACTACTACTACTACTACTACTACTACTACTACTACTACTACTACTACTACTACTACTACTACTACTACTACTACTACTACTACTACTACTACTACTACTACTACTACTACTACTACTACTACTACTACTACTACTACTACTACTACTACTACTACTACTACTACTACTACTACTACTACTACTACTACTACTACTACTACTACTACTACTACTACTACTACTACTACTACTACTACTACTACTACTACTACTACTACTACTACTACTACTACTACTACTACTACTACTACTACTACTACTACTACTACTACTACTACTACTACTACTACTACTACTACTACTACTACTACTACTACTACTACTACTACTACTACTACTACTACTACTACTACTACTACTACTACTACTACTACTACTACTACTACTACTACTACTACTACTACTACTACTACTACTACTACTACTACTACTACTACTACTACTACTACTACTACTACTACTACTACTACTACTACTACTACTACTACTACTACTACTACTACTACTACTACTACTACTACTACTACTACTACTACTACTACTACTACTACTACTACTACTACTACTACTACTACTACTACTACTACTACTACTACTACTACTACTACTACTACTACTACTACTACTACTACTACTACTACTACTACTACTACTACTACTACTACTACTACTACTACTACTACTACTACTACTACTACTACTACTACTACTACTACTACTACTACTACTACTACTACTACTACTACTACTACTACTACTACTACTACTACTACTACTACTACTACTACTACTACTACTACTACTACTACTACTACTACTACTACTACTACTACTACTACTACTACTACTACTACTACTACTACTACTACTACTACTACTACTACTACTACTACTACTACTACTACTACTACTACTACTACTACTACTACTACTACTACTACTACTACTACTACTACTACTACTACTACTACTACTACTACTACTACTACTACTACTACTACTACTACTACTACTACTACTACTACTACTACTACTACTACTACTACTACTACTACTACTACTACTACTACTACTACTACTACTACTACTACTACTACTACTACTACTACTACTACTACTACTACTACTACTACTACTACTACTACTACTACTACTACTACTACTACTACTACTACTACTACTACTACTACTACTACTACTACTACTACTACTACTACTACTACTACTACTACTACTACTACTACTACTACTACTACTACTACTACTACTACTACTACTACTACTACTACTACTACTACTACTACTACTACTACTACTACTACTACTACTACTACTACTACTACTACTACTACTACTACTACTACTACTACTACTACTACTACTACTACTACTACTACTACTACTACTACTACTACTACTACTACTACTACTACTACTACTACTACTACTACTACTACTACTACTACTACTACTACTACTACTACTACTACTACTACTACTACTACTACTACTACTACTACTACTACTACTACTACTACTACTACTACTACTACTACTACTACTACTACTACTACTACTACTACTACTACTACTACTACTACTACTACTACTACTACTACTACTACTACTACTACTACTACTACTACTACTACTACTACTACTACTACTACTACTACTACTACTACTACTACTACTACTACTACTACTACTACTACTACTACTACTACTACTACTACTACTACTACTACTACTACTACTACTACTACTACTACTACTACTACTACTACTACTACTACTACTACTACTACTACTACTACTACTACTACTACTACTACTACTACTACTACTACTACTACTACTACTACTACTACTACTACTACTACTACTACTACTACTACTACTACTACTACTACTACTACTACTACTACTACTACTACTACTACTACTACTACTACTACTACTACTACTACTACTACTACTACTACTACTACTACTACTACTACTACTACTACTACTACTACTACTACTACTACTACTACTACTACTACTACTACTACTACTACTACTACTACTACTACTACTACTACTACTACTACTACTACTACTACTACTACTACTACTACTACTACTACTACTACTACTACTACTACTACTACTACTACTACTACTACTACTACTACTACTACTACTACTACTACTACTACTACTACTACTACTACTACTACTACTACTACTACTACTACTACTACTACTACTACTACTACTACTACTACTACTACTACTACTACTACTACTACTACTACTACTACTACTACTACTACTACTACTACTACTACTACTACTACTACTACTACTACTACTACTACTACTACTACTACTACTACTACTACTACTACTACTACTACTACTACTACTACTACTACTACTACTACTACTACTACTACTACTACTACTACTACTACTACTACTACTACTACTACTACTACTACTACTACTACTACTACTACTACTACTACTACTACTACTACTACTACTACTACTACTACTACTACTACTACTACTACTACTACTACTACTACTACTACTACTACTACTACTACTACTACTACTACTACTACTACTACTACTACTACTACTACTACTACTACTACTACTACTACTACTACTACTACTACTACTACTACTACTACTACTACTACTACTACTACTACTACTACTACTACTACTACTACTACTACTACTACTACTACTACTACTACTACTACTACTACTACTACTACTACTACTACTACTACTACTACTACTACTACTACTACTACTACTACTACTACTACTACTACTACTACTACTACTACTACTACTACTACTACTACTACTACTACTACTACTACTACTACTACTACTACTACTACTACTACTACTACTACTACTACTACTACTACTACTACTACTACTACTACTACTACTACTACTACTACTACTACTACTACTACTACTACTACTACTACTACTACTACTACTACTACTACTACTACTACTACTACTACTACTACTACTACTACTACTACTACTACTACTACTACTACTACTACTACTACTACTACTACTACTACTACTACTACTACTACTACTACTACTACTACTACTACTACTACTACTACTACTACTACTACTACTACTACTACTACTACTACTACTACTACTACTACTACTACTACTACTACTACTACTACTACTACTACTACTACTACTACTACTACTACTACTACTACTACTACTACTACTACTACTACTACTACTACTACTACTACTACTACTACTACTACTACTACTACTACTACTACTACTACTACTACTACTACTACTACTACTACTACTACTACTACTACTACTACTACTACTACTACTACTACTACTACTACTACTACTACTACTACTACTACTACTACTACTACTACTACTACTACTACTACTACTACTACTACTACTACTACTACTACTACTACTACTACTACTACTACTACTACTACTACTACTACTACTACTACTACTACTACTACTACTACTACTACTACTACTACTACTACTACTACTACTACTACTACTACTACTACTACTACTACTACTACTACTACTACTACTACTACTACTACTACTACTACTACTACTACTACTACTACTACTACTACTACTACTACTACTACTACTACTACTTGACACAATCTTTATTAGGAAACTTGAAATGGAGATGTGAAACACAAATACAGCCATGTAGATGGAGCAGCAATGCAATACAATGTCCAAAAACTCAAGAATTCATTATCATGGGGCAATGTTGGGCAAATGTCTGTCAGGTACTATCACGCTCAGGCTGCCCGCAACCTGCACATCGTCGTGAAATTCATCCTGTTGCGGCGGTATGACGATCTTGAACCACGCAAACAGGTGACTGCCCATCGCATAAGGCAGACTGACAGCTTACAACGGAGCTGACCCATGATAACCGATACGTGTAGGTCGACGTTCTTCTCAGCAATCAGGCATGCCAGTGTCTTCAGTGCCATTGAACATTCTCTGCCAATCATGCCCGAGGTAGAAAAAACTAGCGGTGTAAACGTACCTCTGTCAACTGCTGTCACCCGCTCTCCGTACTGGCGCTTCTTCATCCGTTCATGCGTTCGGAGCTGGCTGATGACTTCCTGACGCGACAGCAAGCTTGCCTTTGGGTGTGTAACCCGGATGTCGAAAAAGGCATCTTGCTGTCTCGTCCAGAAGCCACAAGCCCGGATGTCCAGGCGGGCACCTGCCGAGCGGTTGGCTGTCCTCCCTTGGAGCCGCTCACCATCATATGGTAGTAGAGGCGGTTCCACCTCCACATCCCGGACCGCCTCACGCATCACGTCAGCCAACAAGTCCCGGATCTCATTGTGGCATGCCATGGGGTAGCCCCCTGCCGGACACATCATCGCATGGTCTATTGTGTTTGCAGCACCACATACACAAGTCAGGGGGAGTCCGTCAGGCTGCAGGCCGTAGCGGATGCAGAACGCATCTCGGAAATCCGATTTGTTCAGCACCATCTGCATTTGGGACGATGGTTCCGCCGTTACCCAAGATGATACGCCCTTTTCCGCGGCATTCTCCACCAACAGCGCCTGTGTTGCTGTCAAGTCCGGGCGCAATTCGCTAACGAGACCCGTGGCTTGGGCAGCTTTCTCTCTGCGAATACGCCCGGCCTCCTGCCGGCTGAGGGCTATTGCCTCGTTCAGCTGGTCTGTTTGAGTAGTTTCGTTGGTGCTGGTTGGATGTTCTGGTGGTCTTATGCAGGCCGCCACAGGAGCCACAATCTGTCTGGATGCAGAAAACTCTTTCTCGGCCTCCACCGAGGGCACAGGGATTGCCATGCCACCAAACCGCGCTGGTAGCGATAGCAACTTTCTCAGTGCCGACTCGTCCGAACACGAATGGCCGCTGAGCGCTGGCAGCAGCTTGTCCGTAATGGCGGCGTCGAGACGGGCCAGAAGATGCGCAGGGCAAGATAGGACGCGCAAGTGGCACCGCCACTTGGACACGAGGCCCTTTACAAACACCTCGTACGCAGCATGTGGCTGAGTGGTGGCCACCTCCGCCAGGCGATCAACCTGCAGCGTCCACTTGTCGATCAAATCTGTGATATACTCCTCACAGAAGACCGTTGTACCGAGTGCGCCGCCAAGATAACGAGCACCCTCGGTCACAACACGAATGCCCGTGTCCCTGAAAAGCTGGAGTGCCAGGGCCGAATGCTGCTCCTTGACAATTAGTGTTGTCTTGTTCGCGTTAGGGTAGTACCCATACCCAGGGCCATGCTCCAGAATCCCATCCCAGTACTGCCTTAGATTGAGGAGCTGTCCGCCACCAGCATCGTCATCAGCATACCATAGCTGCACCACGTCGGGGCAGCACTCTGACAGCTTGTCTATCAATGGCATCATGGCGACCGCGTATATCGCCATGGCGAGAGGATCACCTTGGCAGGTACCCTCCTGACTCCTTATCTCTCCACCACCCGACACAAACAGGCGGCATGGACTGCTGTAGGTGTTCTTGAACACCTGCCCCAGGGCAGGGCAGACGAGTGGCACGTTGTGTAGGGCTGCTGTGCGGTTCATAGCGTTGAAAGCGTTGGTGGCATCGACCAAGAGCACACCCTCCACCTCCGGCGAGACAAGCATGTCGGTCATCGTATGCACGGCAGCTTCACACCCAGACGGAACACCAACACAGAGTTGACGAGGGGCTGTGGCGTGCATGGCGTCATACTGAATTATCTTCATCACAGCTTTGCCTATTAGTCTCCGGAAAACCTCCCCAACAGCGATAGGGCGCACCCCCGGTTGCTTGTCCAGTGGGATGAGGCGGGCCGCAGTGAACGAACTTAGCTCTTCTGGTGGGACTTCCTGGGTGCATAAGCGTTTTCCTGCTTCTGCCATTGCCGCACAGAGCTGGTCAGACGCTGCAGCGAAGCAGGTCAACATGCGTTTCCACGCATCAGAGTCCAGGCCCGATGGACCGGCCGCTCCGGACATTTGACGACTTATCTGCTTGATCAGCGCTCCTGTGAGCCTGGCAAAAAGGATCGGATCTTGAGGGGTAGCCGCGTCATGTCCCTGCAACAGAGCGTCATCCGGAGGTACAGCAGGCTGGGGATGCTTATCAAGCAGAATGTCACGTACTGTTGAACCTGGGCTGCCGCTGACAGTGTCGCTCATTGACAACACTCCACCCGAGCCACTGGAGCAAACCATCCGAATGGCTGACTGCGTTTTCCCAGAACATACGAGTTTTGAAAACAAGGTGTCGTCAATTTGGCCTGACTGGTCGACGTTCCGGGTATGGTGTGCCGGAAGATGCGCCTGGATGCATCGGCATTCACGCAGCAGGGTGTTGATGTCTCCTGACTTCCAAACAGCAAGTCGACGCGTCAGGTGAGTTCCGTGTTCGGAGGAGGAGCCCTGTCCGTGCGGTTTCTGCAACAGGAGGTGGCACGCGACAGCTATTGATGTCCAGGCTCGTTCACGGTTGGGCGCCGCGTCGGAAAATATGCGAACCAGTCGTGCAATTTCCTCAACAAATTGCTTCCCGGCCGCTCCGAAGGGAACAATAAACAAATTTCTCCTCCAAGTCACACACTCTTCATACGCCCCCTGCAGGCTGTCTGGTTGACCCTCAGGAGCAGTCGGCAAAGGGCCCAAGTCGTGCGCCGCTTCTGTACTGGAGTTGTCTCGTGCCGGCTGCTGTGGCTGGGGCTGACTGGCCAGCGGTGTAGACGGGGTGGTAGACGTTGGCCGCTGCGACACGGCTGGGATCGGAGAGTCTGGATGCTGCGACGCCTGCCGCAACTCCTGCATTGACATCTGTGAGCTGGCCTCAGGCTGCGATGCATCGGTGGCTAACGACTGCGTTGAATCGAGAAATGCCAGAAGATTAACGTCCGCAGTAGAAGGCAATGATTGGCTGCATGCCAAAGCAGAGGCTGATGCTGACTGGAGGTCCTGTGTCCTCGTAGAGGCTGTTTGTCCACTACCAGCTAGTGCAGGCTGAGTACCATCTGGCGCTGCAACGGAGGCGCAACTTCTCGGCGCCTTGCTAAAGTTAGTGTTTCTGCATCTCCCCTTTGAAAGCGGGACGCAATTGTCACAACTGACACTATTCTTTGCGCAGCTGCAATTGGCACAAGAGCCCAATGCGTTACACTTGCAGCATTTAGGCATGATGAACACAGGACATTGCGTGAAAACTGGCTCCGGAGCTAATACCTCACAGCTCCTGGGTGGAGGTGATGCAATACTGAGAAACAGAGAAAATGCAAAGAGTAGCGCTAGCAATTGGAGTCCGCCACCAAAAACTTCACTAGTTAAGGGTGATAAATGACGCGGGGGCGCTATCAGTGCAAATGGTTGCACTGGGAAATACTCTAACATAGAACGCAAGGAGGGTAAGGTAATGCGGGGTAGGGAGCTGAGGTGAGAAAAAGGTGACGGTTCCAGAGGACGCCACAAACAAGTGAGAACACGAATACTTGCAAGGAAAGCAGCCAAGAACACAACACAACCCAACACCAAGAATAGAAAAGAGTACAGTACCATAAAACAGGTGTCCAAGCTTCCTCCTCAGTCAGTTGTTAATCGTCAGAGCTCCAAATCACGCAACCGTCCTCCACCAGCGCACTACTACTACTACTACTACTACTACTACTACTACTACTACTACTACTACTACTACTACTACTACTACTACTACTACTACTACTACTACTACTACTACTACTACTACTACTACTACTACTACTACTACTACTACTACTGCTACTGCTACTGCTACTGCTACTGCTACTGCTACTGCTACTGCTACTGCTACTGCTACTGCTACTGCTACTGCTACTGCTACTGCTACTGCTACTGCTACTGCTACTGCTACTGCTACTGCTACTGCTACTGCTACTGCTACTGCTACTGCTACTGCTACTGCTACTGCTACTGCTACTGCTACTGCTACTGCTACTGCTACTGCTACTGCTACTGCTACTGCTACTGCTACTGCTACTGCTACTGCTACTGCTACTGCTACTGCTACTGCTACTGCTACTGCTACTGCTACTGCTACTGCTACTGCTACTGCTACTGCTACTGCTACTGCTACTGCTACTGCTACTGCTACTGCTACTGCTACTGCTACTGCTACTGCTACTGCTACTGCTACTGCTACTGCTACTGCTACTGCTACTGCTACTGCTACTGCTACTGCTACTGCTACTGCTACTGCTACTGCTACTGCTACTGCTACTGCTACTGCTACTGCTACTGCTACTGCTACTGCTACTGCTACTGCTACTGCTACTGCTACTGCTACTGCTACTGCTACTGCTACTGCTACTGCTACTGCTACTGCTACTGCTACTGCTACTGCTACTGCTACTGCTACTGCTACTACTACTACTACTACTACTACTACTACTACTGCTACTGCTACTGCTACTGCTACTGCTACTGCTACTGCTACTGCTACTGCTACTGCTACTGCTACTGCTACTGCTACTGCTACTGCTACTGCTACTGCTACTGCTACTGCTACTGCTACTGCTACTGCTACTGCTACTGCTACTGCTACTGCTACTGCTACTGCTACTGCTACTGCTACTGCTACTGCTACTGCTACTGCTACTGCTACTGCTACTGCTACTGCTACTGCTACTGCTACTGCTACTGCTACTGCTACTGCTACTGCTACTGCTACTGCTACTGCTACTGCTACTGCTACTGCTACTGCTACTGCTACTGCTACTGCTACTGCTACTGCTACTGCTACTGCTACTGCTACTGCTACTGCTACTGCTACTGCTACTGCTACTGCTACTGCTACTGCTACTACTGCTACTACTACTGCTACTACTGCTACTACTACTACTACTACTACTACTACTACTACTACTACTACTACTACTACTACTACTACTACTACTACTACTACTACTACTACTACTACTACTACTACTACTACTACTACTACTACTACTACTACTACTACTACTACTACTACTACTACTACTACTACTACTACTACTACTACTACTACTACTACTACTACTACTACTACTACTACTACTACTACTACTACTACTACTACTACTACTACTACTACTACTACTACTACTACTACTACTACTACTACTACTACTACTACTACTACTACTACTACTACTACTACTACTACTACTACTACTACTACTACTACTACTACTACTACTACTACTACTACTACTACTACTACTACTACTACTACTACTACTACTACTACTACTACTACTACTACTACTACTACTACTACTACTACTACTACTACTACTACTACTACTACTACTACTACTACTACTACTACTACTACTACTACTACTACTACTACTACTACTACTACTACTACTACTACTACTACTACTACTACTACTACTACTACTACTACTACTACTACTACTACTACTACTACTACTACTACTACTACTACTACTACTACTACTACTACTACTACTACTACTACTACTACTACTACTACTACTACTACTACTACTACTACTACTACTACTACTACTACTACTACTACTACTACTACTACTACTACTACTACTACTACTACTACTACTACTACTACTACTACTACTACTACTACTACTACTACTACTACTACTACTACTACTACTACTACTACTACTACTACTACTACTACTACTACTACTACTACTACTACTACTACTACTACTACTACTACTACTACTACTACTACTACTACTACTACTACTACTACTACTACTACTACTACTACTACTACTACTACTACTACTACTACTACTACTACTACTACTACTACTACTACTACTACTACTACTACTACTACTACTACTACTACTACTACTACTACTACTACTACTACTACTACTACTACTACTACTACTACTACTACTACTACTACTACTACTACTACTACTACTACTACTACTACTACTACTACTACTACTACTACTACTACTACTACTACTACTACTACTACTACTACTACTACTACTACTACTACTACTACTACTACTACTACTACTACTACTACTACTACTACTACTACTACTACTACTACTACTACTACTACTACTACTACTACTACTACTACTACTACTACTACTACTACTACTACTACTACTACTACTACTACTACTACTACTACTACTACTACTACTACTACTACTACTACTACTACTACTACTACTACTACTACTACTACTACTACTACTACTACTACTACTACTACTACTACTACTACTACTACTACTACTACTACTACTACTACTACTACTACTACTACTACTACTACTACTACTACTACTACTACTACTACTACTACTACTACTACTACTACTACTACTACTACTACTACTACTACTACTACTACTACTACTACTACTACTACTACTACTACTACTACTACTACTACTACTACTACTACTACTACTACTACTACTACTACTACTACTACTACTACTACTACTACTACTACTACTACTACTACTACTACTACTACTACTACTACTACTACTACTACTACTACTACTACTACTACTACTACTACTACTACTACTACTACTACTACTACTACTACTACTACTACTACTACTACTACTACTACTACTACTACTACTACTACTACTACTACTACTACTACTACTACTACTACTACTACTACTACTACTACTACTACTACTACTACTACTACTACTACTACTACTACTACTACTACTACTACTACTACTACTACTACTACTACTACTACTACTACTACTACTACTACTACTACTACTACTACTACTACTACTACTACTACTACTACTACTACTACTACTACTACTACTACTACTACTACTACTACTACTACTACTACTACTACTACTACTACTACTACTACTACTACTACTACTACTACTACTACTACTACTACTACTACTACTACTACTACTACTACTACTACTACTACTACTACTACTACTACTACTACTACTACTACTACTACTACTACTACTACTACTACTACTACTACTACTACTACTACTACTACTACTACTACTACTACTACTACTACTACTACTACTACTACTACTACTACTACTACTACTACTACTACTACTACTACTACTACTACTACTACTACTTCTACTACTACTACTACTACTACTACTGCTACTACTACTACTACTACTACTACTACTACTACTACTACTACTACTACTACTACTACTACTACTCGGTTTGAAGCCTTTTTAATTACTTTCTTTGTGACATGTGGAGTCGGCTCGAGTAGTTTGCTTCCTTCTGGCCTCGTGCGGCCCGCCAGTCCTTCATTCAGCTGGTTTCTTGCGCTGCGAATCGGCCATTATAGCCGTTGGTCCGTGCTGGGCACGTTTGAGCGTGCGGGCCTTGGGCCCTGTTTGAGCTGGCTTGCTGTGCTGTGCACACGTTGTGGTTTGGCCCTGTACTGCCTGCAATGGCGCTCTGGATGCGTACTTGGTATGGGACGAGTCGAGTTGACACTACTCATTGTATGTAGACGCACTGTTTACACCTAAGGCTAGGGCTAGGTCCTTGCATGCAGTGTGCCCGTGCTGTGTCAATGGGATGTCGCGGTCACGCGCTGTGAGCGGTCGACCGTGCTGCGCTTGCAGCAGAGCGTCTGGGACTTGCAAGTCATGTTCGTGTGCGTCGGATGGACGCTGCTGCAGCAACTGTTACCCTGGCAGAGACAATAAATGTACCAATTTTGGCAACGTGAATCTGCAGACCGCAGTTGTTGGAATGGGTGTGGACGAATCGTTGTGTAGCGCTCCACCTTTTCGACCTCCTGGCTGGGTGCCCCATGGTTCCCGGGATGTGTTGGGCTCTGTTCCTCCGCCATGTGGCTCACACTCTCGCACAATAGCAACTCGGAGCTCTGCCTCGGCGGTGACGGCTGGGTCTGCGCCAAGTTCCGGACATCAGTCTTCCCCTGATGACGCATTAGGAGATCCTCAGGTGTCTGTTCCTGCCTCTGCATCTGCGCTGCCTCGCCGCGGCATGGTTGGGCATGTACCAAGTTCCGGGCCTCAGTCTTCCCGCGATCGAACAACAGGAGATACTCATGCGTCTGCTCCTGCGCCTGCGCCGGTGTCTTCGGAGTGTTTGCGTGTGGATCTGCCGCCCCCACGATGTTCGGGAGCGAGTCGCCCTGTGCAGTCTGGGGATGGTGGCGACCATGTCGTTGCTGGGGTTGCTCATGCTCCCCTAGTTGCTCCTCTATGGTCACGGCATGCGGAGTTGGCTATTTGGATGCGGACTGCATATGGACAGGTTGTGTGCTGGCAGCGGAACCTTTTTATGACCCCCTCGGGTTCCACTGGCAAGCGTTTCGTTAACATTATCGCGGACTTCATAAACACTTTTGCATCTGGTGGTCCAGCTGCCTGTGTCGCTTGGGAGTGTGTGGCGGTTGCTAGTCACCTCTTGCTGCAGCGACCTGAGCCGCACAGCAGAAGCAAGGAGAATACAGAGCATCTGCAGCGGCGCATGGACATGTGGGCTGCTGGTGACTTGCAGCCACTGTTGGAGGAGTCCCGTTGCGTCCAGGCTCACTTGCGTCCCCGCTCGGGGTCTGCTGGCGGTGGTGGAGACAGTGGGATGTCGGACACGGATTTTGCCAAGCTTGTGCACGGTGGTCGGCTGGGTCAGGCTCTGTCTGGTTTGTCAGAGGGGCGGTGTGGCAAACCTCTCCGGTCTGATGATATTGCGGTGCAATCCTCGGGTGAGACGGTCCGTGACGTGCTTCAGAAGAAGCACCCTGCTCCTGTGGATCCAGCCGAGGGAATATTGTTGGACTGTGAACCAGATCTGCCCAACCAGATTATGTTTGAAACGATTTCAGCAGAAAAAATCAAAAAGACAGCTGGCCGCATGAAGAGTTCTGGGTCGGGAGGTCCATCGGGACTGGACGTCGCTGCCTGGCAGAGAATGCTCACGGTGTTCAAGGGGGCATCGGCGAACCTTGCATCGGCGTTGGCTGCAGCAGCGAAGCGACTCTGCAGGGAGGTTGTCGATCCTCAGATTCTGTCAGCGTTCGTGGCAGCTCGCCTTGTTCCCTTGGAGAAGTCGGCTGGTGATGCTGCTGGCGCTACTTCCAGCATAGGTGTGAGACCGATAGCTGTTGGTGAAGTACACCGCCGTATTATCGCTAAAGCTATATTGGATTGCGTCTCCACTGATGTTGTTGCGGCTGTAGCCCCATTTCAGGTTTGTGTGGGCATGCCATCTGCGTGTGAGGCTGCGGTCCTTGCTGTGCAGAGCCAGTATTTGGATCCGGAAACAGAGGCTATTTTGTTCATAGATGCGTCTAATGCATTTAATGCTGTTAACAGACAGGCAGCGCTTCATAACGTTCCTCGAGTGTGTCCTGCCGTATCCACAATCTTCCAAAACACATATGGCGCTCCAATATCGTTGTTTCTGCCGGGTGGTGACAGGATCTTGTCTCGAGAGGGTACTTGCCAGGGCGATCCTTTGGCCATGGCACTGTTTGCGCTGGCTATTAGCCCTATGATCAGACGCCTGTCAAGTGACCACCCATCTATTGGCCAGTGCTGGTATGCGGATGACGGCGAGGCTGGTGGAAGGATGATGGACGTGCACAAGTTTTGGTTGGCTTTGTCTGACATTGGACCGGAGTATGGTTATTTCCCCAATGCCTCAAAGACGACACTCCTTGTCAAGCCGGATCTGGAGCGGGCGGCCGTTGACATGTTCGATGCCACTGGTATTGCAATACGAACTGGTGGAGCGAGGTACCTGGGAGGTGCTGTTGGCCAGTCGACGTTCATTGCCGATAATCTCGATAGCCACATTGCGAGTTGGGTGCGGGAGATGAGCCTCTTGGCTGACATCTCGCTTACACAGCCCCACGCCGCATATTCCGCATTTGTCCGTGGTATGAAGAGCAAGTGGAATTATCACATCCGAAGTCATCCAGGGTTGGCTTCTTCGTACAGACCACTGGATGATGTCATAAATAATAAATATATCCCTACGTTAACTGGCCGGACTGAGGTTTCTGATTCGGAGCGGAAGCTGCTGGCATTACCAGTGCGATATGGTGGCCTCGCTATTCCTGTGGTGTCGGAGGACGCAGAGGTGCAGCGCCGGATAAGTGAAGTTGTCACTGGGCCCGTCGTGCGAATGCTGCGGTCGGGGTCCAATGAGTTGACGCCGGCTCGGGTTGTCTCCGACACCAGCGTTCTCCGGAGACATCAAAACAATCAACGTGCTGCTATGCATAGGACCCAGCTGTCAGAGCTGGCCCCTGCCCTAAGTGGCCCTCAGCGTGTTCTGCTGGAAACCTCCAGAGATGCCGGTGTGGGAAGTTGGCTTACGGCGGAGCCGCTTGCCTCCTGTGGATTCGTCTTGAACAAGTCCGCCTTTCGTGATGCAGTGGCAATTCGTTACGGCTGGCCACTGGATGAATTACCATCATCCTGCGTATGTGGAGCGGCCATGACGCTCGATCACGCTGCGGTATGTCCAACAGGGGGCTACCCAAGTCTACGCCATAATGAGATTCGGGACCTGTTGGCGGAGGTGTTTTCGGCTGTCATTTCAGATGTAAGGATAGAGCCTACGTTGCTGCCTTTGACTGGTGAGTCATTGGATTGTGCCACTGCCAATCGTTCTCCTGAGGCTCGTTTGGACATTTGTGCAAGGGGCTTCTGGTCTCGACAGCAAGATGCATTTTTTGATGTGAGGGTCACCCACCCCTCGGCGTCCTTGCTGTCGAGATCGGATGTACTTGCCCAGTTGTCTCGTAACGAAGCACAGAAGAAACGGGCCTATCTACAACGTGTGATTGATGTTGAGCGAGGCACCTTCACACCTTTGGTTTTCGCGACCAATGGTATGTGCGCTTCCGAATGTTCCCGTGCTCTAAAGAACATTGTTCAGCTCATTGTCGAGAAGCAGCCGGAGCTTAGTTATGCAATGGTAATGTCGCATTTGCGCTGCAGGATCTCTTTTATTTTGCTCCGCTGGCTGATTACTTGCTTTCGTGGGTGCAGAGCTTCATACTGCCGAAAGCGTGTAGCAATTTCATTCCTGGACCAATGCCGTTTGCTCCAGTTGTGAGTGGGAATATAATTATAAGGCCCTCCATGTGCAGTGCGCGGAGGCCTTCGGTTAATTTCAATATCTTCCTTTTTGGCCGGCTTTCTAAGTTGCGCTATTGTGAATAATGATCTGCTTTGATAGTAGTGACTGCTAATAATTGCCTGGATTTGATTCGAATTCGGATTTTTCTTCCATCATCTTTCCGATCACATTATCATGGATTATCATGGATTTTCAATAAAGTTCTTTGACTACTACTACTACTACTACTACTACTACTACTACTACTACTACTACTACTACTACTACTACTACTACTACTACTACTACTACTACTACTACTACTACTACTACTACTACTACTACTACTACTACTACTACTACTACTACTACTACTACTACTACTACTACTACTACTACTACTACTACTACTACTACTACTACTACTACTACTACTACTACTACTACTACTACTACTACTACTACTACTACTACTACTACTACTACTACTACTACTACTACTACTACTACTACTACTACTACTACTACTACTACTACTACTACTACTACTACTACTACTACTACTACTACTACTACTACTACTACTACTACTACTACTACTACTACTACTACTACTACTACTACTACTACTACTACTACTACTACTACTACTACTACTACTACTACTACTACTACTACTACTACTACTACTACTACTACTACTACTACTACTACTACTACTACTACTACTACTACTACTACTACTACTACTACTACTACTACTACTACTACTACTACTACTACTACTACTACTACTACTACTACTACTACTACTACTACTACTACTACTACTACTACTACTACTACTACTACTACTACTACTACTACTACTACTACTACTACTACTACTACTACTACTACTACTACTACTACTACTACTACTACTACTACTAC